>NW_020863534.1:0-15825 GCF_003713205.1 Coffea eugenioides
TTGGCTAAAGTGTTTGGACACGTTTTCACCTTTTCACTAAACAAGCTTATAAGAAAATAATTTTTTAAACGAGACACTTTAAAAATATAACGAAACTATAAAACCATGTACTTAGGTCTAATAAGGTTAGAAAATATTATTCGTGGCAAAAATCTAAATAATTAATTAATTTAGCCAAAATTAGGGATTTTAAAATAATAATTTTACGAGTCCTCACGTGAATTGAGTATTAATTCCTCCATTAACCTTTCTTAATCTATTATTGATCATTCTTAATTCTCCAATAAATAATACACTCCCGATTCAAGTATGGCCTAGAAAAACGTGCACCCGTCGTTCCGGACTAAACAAATTTTCGAAAAGCGAATTTTTCAAAAAAATGCTTTAAAAATATAAAGAGGCGTCATTCCATATAAATGGATTTAAAATGGTTGAAATAAATAATTCGAAGAAAATGAGTGAATAATAATTTAAATATTCCAGTAATATTCTATAAAAATAAGAAAATTTTCGGGTTCTCACATCCTCCACTCCTTGAAAAGAATTTCGTCCTCGAAATTCATACTTAGAACAATATCATTCCCTTCATGGTTAAGCCTATCAGATCAATCATTGACTTACGTTTTCCAACTCACTCCAAATCATAAGTTGATTACTTTCTTCCGGAAGATTTTAACTTTCAGAAGGCATATACAATCACCTCATCATATATTATTAATATACATTCTAAACCATCCTTTGAACCATTTGTATAAATCACAAAATCACCTCATCCGCTCGGTAAAGCCAACACAAGTGCACTGGTTAAATGATTTTCACCTTCAAATTCTTCCTCACATTTAGAATTTCAAATAACTTGCCAAGTCTCGTATCCTTAGAAGTCCCTGATCAAACCAAGGTAATATTCGACTACCTCTAAGAACTCCAAATTTCGGTAGGATTTTCTATTCATTTCCTCTTAAACAGCTTCCACTTAAGCTGAGTTAACAACAATTTCTTTCTTAGATATTATATAACATAGAAAGGCTATTTCTTCCCATCGAACTCACATTTATTGGACTTAACAAAAGTTAGTGTTCTCTCGGGGTTTGTAAAACTACCATCAGGTATTTTTTTTTTTTTAATGATCTTCTCAAACTTTAGGGTATATCAATACATCATCAATAAATGCCATCACAGATTAATCCTATTACGATTTAAAACCTTGATGCATTAATGCAATAATTGCTGCTAATACATTAGTCAACCCAATTGGCATAACTGAAAATTCAAGCATCCCCATCTTGAATTGGAAGTGGTTAAGCACATCAGTTTCTAAGATTCCCGGTTGGTAGTAACTCTACTTTAAATCCCTTATTCGCTGCTCTTGACCTTTGATTATAATTCTCGTTTATGTGAGGCTATGGAGTATTTTTTCTTAATAGTCTCATCGTTCAACTCTCAATAATCTATGTATATATAGCCTCAAGCGTCCATTCCAAATATAACATCCGGTCCCTAATCGTTAGGCTCATTCAAGCCATCAAATATTTCCTTTCACTCACCCAAATCTCACAATTTTTAATATCTCAAATTGGCGATTAAACATTGGATCCCATCTTCAACCCTAAGTTCTCAACTTTTTTTTTTTCTTCCCAGAATTCAGCCAATTTAGTTTGGAATTCCAACTCCTTGTCAAGAATTTCTATTTCTATACGCATCTCTTCCAAACTTTTCATTCATCCATTTTCTTAATCCTGACTGTTAGCCTATCAACAGCTCAAGCATCTAAATAAGTAGCAAATCAGAATTTGAAACTCAACTATCCACAACCTGTAAATTCTCACGCATCTAAGTCATCCAGGTATATTTACTCTTCCCTCTCCTCGAATGATACTTAAGAAAATCCACACACACGACTAAAGTAATACCTCTTGATATAATGATATGTACTTCCATTCTAAGGTCTTACTCCCGTGTGTAGTGAAACCATAAATTACACGCCATATGAAACAAGTTCCAAATCCTAACAAAAAAACTGTTACGCACTAGCAGGACCAAATCCCTTTCCTCAAAATTTTGTCTAAATCAAACCAATCATGACTTACAAGATAAGGTCAAGACTTTTGATGTATTTTGAATGTATCTGTGGCAAAATGCGATTCAAAATTTTCAAAATTAGAGTTAAAGATACAAATTTTTCTTCACGACCCAAAACTAAATTTTCTTAGTAAGAGATTTCAAATAATGTTTAACCACAATCATCAACACATATTTAAAATCTCTCAAATAGATTTAAGAATATTAATCATGCAACTTAATGCATGATTTTTAAAACATAGACATAATAATCATAACATATACATGGAGGGTGTCCCAACACTTTTCCTCAAAGTTTCGAGTTAAATCTATGTTCGAGTAAGGCGTATATTTTAGAAAATACCTTTAAGAAAGATAGGTAAACATGTAGGTTCATATTCGCATAACCTGTGATCCAATACCTTTACCACCCTTTATCCAACCAAGAGTTAACTCTACTGGTACATAAAACCCGATCATTTCTAATATCTGATTCATAACAAATAGGCATTCATGTTCCTAAGAAAGATTCGAACTTGAACTCTATCTGATTTCGAGTCTCAAACGAGTTCAAAATGTGTATACATACATATATACATATATATATATATATAAATTTTGTGAAAAGTAAAACAAGTGAATCTGGGTATAGTATTAGTCAAGTAAAATTGAAAGCGCTTTTGTTCAAGTAGAACAAATTGGTAATGAGTTCAGGTCATCTCACCAAACCCACGAAATACTTTTGGAGTTCAAACTTTCACAAAAGTTGAAATATGGCCACAGGACCAATCATAATATACGTATAAAGCAGTTATTAAAATTTCACACAGGAAAATCTCACTAAGTTCCCAACTAGGTTAATCCATTATACACTGGTAGATCTAATCTTCTGGTTTTTCTCGATTCATATTCAGTACTAGAATCTCATTAAATTATATAAGACTATCCATCAATTTTTCTCACGAGTACAGGGTTGTCTAAGTCCTCGGCCACGACCCCTTTTTCCTATTCCTGCTACCATACTTAATAGGAGTCTATAAGCGCAAGAAAAGGAATAATTAATCATAAAAGAACTTAATGCATATACAAGTTGCAAAAATATTTAGAATCAAGACATGATTCTTTACATGTATCGAAGGTTATAGTACGAGTTAAGAAGTCACAAAACAAGCCCAATATGTCAAATGCTGTATATAGGCAATTAAGGGTCACAAAATGCAGAAGTATATGCAAGCGGGATACAAAAGGTCTCACGGCGTGCACCACCCTTCCTAAGTCCTTAATTAAACCAATGGGTCCGAATATCACTAATTCCAATCAGATCACATGCCTTTACGAAATTAGATCCAATCAAACCATAACACAAGCGGAAACCAAAGGTTATCCATTCGAAGTTCAAAATCTTTAATAAGCAAGCCACCAACCAGAGCACCATCATCTCCAAGAATAACTAGTTTTAGGGTTTTATAGTTAAAGTCTCAAGCTCCAAGTTCAAACCCAAGAAATAAGTACAACTTGCTAACTTACGTGTCAAATGGAAACCAAGTCAATTCACACTAACTGCGTGTTCTTGAATGCGGTTACTCTATATCTCAAAATTCCCTCAATCCGTACACCTAAAGATAGGCTCACCCTTCTTGAAAACCAAGAATTTTAAAAGATAAGAAGAGTATTTAAAGTAACAAAAATCTTATCAAGTTCAAGATTTTCATTATAAAAACATAAGTTCGCCGTTCTTCCGAAAATTCAAGATATTTTTATTTTTATTATTATTAATTTTTTTTTTTTGTAAAGCATAGATGAATTCAAGTGTGAGAATACACCAATATACAATCAAGGGGGAAAATCTAGTTTAGAAAATTTTAACCTTGTATCAGCCCATCACATACAAAATTTCAACAAACTCATCAGTTATTCACAAATTTTTAAATTGAAATTCAAGTGAAATTCACATATTTACCAAAATCGAAGAATTACACATACTTAAAGCATATATATATTATTTCCAATCATCGTTTGAAAATAAAACTAGTACATCCTCGTTTTTCCTTTAGAATTTCAAAGCATAAATTCTCTAAGAGGTAAATGAGCAGGAAAATGCATTTTTTTTCCTTTGAAACTCTTTCATCTGGGTTCACAATCACGATACATGGAGTTTGACCATCAAATCTCGGTCTCTTATCCGCTTTAGCCAGCACTAATAATTGTCTCACTTCTTTCCACACTTACAAGTATAATAATAATTCAAATTCGTCCAATCTTTCCCTACTAATCTCTCATCCCATATTTTCCTTCAATACAACATCAGCTAATTCCTCAATTTTTATTTCTACAAGTCCCAAGTAAGAAACTCTCAAGTAACCAATTTCTTTAACCCGTAGGATACAATAGACCCTCTAGTTCACATAATATTCAAATTAATCCCACAGTCAGGCATCCTAAACTTTAAGCCTAGGATACACTACAAGATCTAAATCCTATGCTCTGATACCAACTGTGACAGTTCTCAGGGTCACATCACGGGGTACCTATAAGCTTGCCACCCGCACGCGGGCATCCCCTACGGAGAGTTTCGCTTCGTGACTCTTCACGAACGAGAGGCTCGGGGCTTTTCCAGACGAAGGACGTAAAGTCCCAACTGTCGGCATATGGCTCTGATACCAACTGTGACGCCCCTACTTCTCCCTAAGGCGAACCAAAGGGTATCCGCGGGACGCCTGCCTAGCTCTCGCCAGGACTCAAGTAATTCCATTCAAGCTTATTATCGCTCTACCCAACACACATAAATAACTTAAATACAGAAAATGCGAAAGCGTTCAAGCTTAACAATAGTCATCCATTATCCAGCCCGCCCGTCGGGTGTTCAAAGTACATCATAATTCCCAAATATACCTCACGCCCCAAAAGTTACATTTCAATTCCAAAAGTACAACCCAAAACCAAGGGCATAGCCAAAATATAATAGAAATCCTAAACAAAAGCTCATCAGGAGGTTTTTTTCCAGTACGCCCCCGAGTTCAAATCTGTTAAGGAAAACAAATCTATAGGGTGAGCAAAACGCTCGTGAGGCCAAGAACACACATGCAGGCACATAGTTCAGGTAACAAGCCCAAGTAACAGTTCAAGTGATAACTTACAAGTAATTAACAATGCCAACAAAATGTAACCAGAAACGATTCAAGGATATGGTAGCTCTCAAGAGCTAAGTTCCACTTGCTTTGCCAGTTCATTCGTATATCTTCCCGTGATGACTCTCCGTCAACCGGGTTGATATTTCCAAACCGTAGATCACCACTTACTTCTCATACGTCCACCATACACCGCTTCGGGCCCGCACGACATTTATGAGGCGATATTCCATGAGTATGCCAAGCAAGATCTCTCCGATAGATCAAGCTTATCATGTGAATCTCATGGTTCACCGAGGTTCCCGACCAAGCCCATGCCGGCTCGAGTTCCAAGGTCGGCCTATGAGTTTGGGCGTCCCCCATGTGTCATGTAAGTGTCGAGGAGATTCACTCCAACGACGTATGCAGCCATAGCATACCATATCATGTATTCAAGCATTTGACAGGTCTAAGCATGTATTTCAGGTCATGTAAATCAGGCAAACCATGTTAAGCATGAGTCATTTGTTTCAAATGAGAACGAGTGCGATAAAATACACACTCGACTCCATTTTTCAAAACCAAGTAGGCTAAGCATGTAATCAGGTAAGCCAAGCATGAATCAAGTCCATAGAGTTCAAGTAGTCATACACTTGACACTCACCGAGCAAATCAAGAAGAAATATTTTCTGGAAGTTCAAGTGTGCACGGTAGGATCCTCTTGAAGGTCCTCGTGCGTGCCTGGGCAAATAATAACGTATTATCATTCATATATCCCAATTATCAAGGAAGATTGTACACTAGTACAATCTAAGGAAATTCCACGAAATCGAACCTCAATTACTAGTAAATCGAGGTTCAATTAGAGTTTCTTAAAGTACAGGAGCATTTGGGTTTTTATCTTGGAAATCGAGGTTAAAATGTTTGCATAATGTCGAAAGAATAAAAAGTTCTTGGAAATCTCTATTTCCTTGAAAGTTGGAAAATTTCAGTTTTGATATGGATCTTTGAAAAATCGTATCTCACTCGATACAAGTCTAAAATTGGAAAAATTTATACCGTTGGAAACCTCTTGGAAATTACTAAAAGTTCTTAGAAGATACTGTTCCACGAATCTAAATGGAAGGTATTCAAAAATGAGTTTAAAGTTGCTGTCCCAGATCACCCAGGATTGAGCCGGGGTTGGTTTTTGGCTAAATTTGGAAATTCGGCCGAATTCACTCGTTGCAAACCAGCCCTTGAAATTTATAGCTCAATTAGAGGTGCAAGTAAGGTTTAGGGCAGAACAAACGGATCGAGAATCGGAGTTTCGAGCACCAAGATATGGTAGCTCAAAGTTGGGAAAAATTCAAGACTGTTACAAAATTTCCAGATTTGGTTCCGACTTTGGACCTTTTGTTAAGTGTCGAAACGGACTTGAATTGACACCAAATTTTGTAGTATGGTACTCCTATATGAAGGTATTTCTCTATCAAATTTCGTGGAAAAATACCTTCGGGAAGGTGGTTAACCAATCAACCAAAGTTTGGAAAAATTCTCAAGGCAATCTGCCCTTAATCCTTTTCTTCCCAAATCCAAGCGTTTGGCTAAGAAAATCCTCCAATCATGGTTCATATGTGAAAGGAAAGTTTAAGAAACATTCATGGTACATTTGGTAGGTGTTTAGTATCAAGAAATTCATTTAGTAAGACCACCACAAATGTCACGTCAAATCTGTCCAAATCCAAGGCTTTCAAGAACAAAACAGTCACCGTATTTTGATCATAGCTCACTCAATTTAACTCGGATTTGAGAATGGTTGATAGTGTTAGAAAATAAATTCATAGGGCTGTGATTTCATAGAAGAAATCGTTTTAAGTTTCAGCATGCAACTAGCTCGAAATTAAGCCTAAAGTTGCAGCATCATCAAATCATTTCGGCAGAACGGCGAAACAGGGCAGCTGAATTCAGATGAGTGGTGCGGTTCACACACATGGAACCAGAACATGCATTATATACCGTTGGAAAGATGGGAACATCTAGTTTCAAATTCCGCTAACGGCACTTGATTTCGACGTCGGAGTACGGAGTTATGGACGAAATACGAACACTGGTCTGGATTACGACGAAACCGTTTTCCAGATTACTAGCTTTGGGAATAAATTCGTTTGACCAACCAAAACTCAGTATTTTTCAATGAAAATTTTTACACAACTACTACAACATATAAACAACACAATCAAGCCATTAAATCCTCAAATTTCTGCATTAAAGTGACCGAACAGAGCAGGGGTAGAATGGAAACTTTTTGCTTCAAGAGCTCAATGCAGTTTCTGGCGATAATGCACCTTTAATCTACTTCCTTAAGCACTAATTCAACAATAAAACCATCATCAAACATCATCACAGCCATCAACTCAAAGTGGGAGTTCATAGAGCCCACATTTAACAATTTCCAACAATAATAAGCTACCCATAAGCATAATCAAGCTCTTAAGTGTAAGTTAGCCTTCATTGAATAAGATTTGAAGAGTGGATCATGGTTACCTTACTTGTGTGCTAAAAGGTCAGATTCTGGTGTCCCAAAAGCCCCAAGAAATTCCGTGAATGTGCAGCTCCTTCTTTGTCCAAGTGATTGTCCAAGTGAAGAGCTAAAAGTATGTGAAGTTTTGGTTGAATCTATGGAGGTTTGGTAGTGATTTTTGTGAGCTTTGTAGAAGGAATGGTGAAGAGCTGCGGCTGTAAGCTATCCGTCCATTGCAGCTAGAAGAAATGAAATGTGGTTCTGAATCCTTTGCGTACAAAAGACGCTTGACGTCTAATATTTTAAGTACGTAAAATTTAATTGCAACTAGTGCCCTACTCGCGCGTTTTGTGTTCAATTTCCCTTAAGTTTGTTGCACTAGTGCACTAAACCTCTAGGGCACTTACATTCATATAAATATTATTCATTCTTAATTGTCCCAAAATAATTGTCCAAAATTCCTCAATTAAGCGCGCACGTGAAAACACGTATTTCCAATTTAGGCGCAATAAAATGAAACCTTCGAGAAATTCTTATAACGATCGTACCACTAGCTATCACTTGTGTGCTTAAACCTAAAATTGTCTATTTTAGGACCATTGTATATGTCTCAAATTTTTGAACTTATTTTATTCCCAATTGGCTAAAGTGTTTGGACACGTTTTCACCTTTTCACTAAACAAGCTTATAAGAAAATAATTTTTGAAACGAGACACTTTAAAAATATAACGAAACTATAAAACCATGTACTTAGGTCTAATAAGGTTAGAAAATATTATTCGTGGCAAAAATCTAAATAAATAATTAATTTAGCCAAAATTAGGGATTTTAAAATAATAATTTTACGAGTCCTCACGTGAATTGAGTATTAATTCCTCCATTAACCTTTCTTAATCTATTATTGATCATTCTTAATTCTCCAATAAATAATACACTCCCGATTCAAGTATGGCCTAGAAAAACGTGCACCCGTCGTTCCGGACTAAACAAATTTTCGAAAAGCGAATTTTTCAAAAAAATGCTTTAAAAATATAAAGAGGCGTCATTCCATATAAATGGATTTAAAATGGTTGAAATAAATAATTCGAAGAAAATGAGTGAATAATAATTTAAATATTCCAGTAATATTCTATAAAAATAAGAAAATTTTCGGGTTCTCACATCCTCCACTCCTTGAAAAGAATTTCGTCCTCGAAATTCATACTTAGAACAATATCATTCCCTTCATGGTTAAGCCTATCAGATCAATCATTGACTTACGTTTTCCAACTCACTCCAAATCATAAGTTGATTACTTTCTTCCGGAAGATTTTAACTTTCAGAAGGCATATACAATCACCTCATCATATATTATTAATATACATTCTAAACCATCCTTTGAACCATTTGTATAAATCACAAAATCACCTCATCCGCTCGGTAAAGCCAACACAAGTGCACTGGTTAAATGATTTTCACCTTCAAATTCTTCCTCACATTTAGAATTTCAAATAACTTGCCAAGTCTCGTATCCTTAGAAGTCCCTGATCAAACCAAGGTAATATTCGACTACCTCTAAGAACTCCAAATTTCGGTAGGATTTTCTATTCATTTCCTCTTAAACAGCTTCCACTTAAGCTGAGTTAACAACAATTTCTTTCTTAGATATTATATAACATAGAAAGGCTATTTCTTCCCATCGAACTCACATTTATTGGACTTAACAAAAGTTAGTGTTCTCTCGGGGTTTGTAAAACTACCATCAGGTATTTTTTTTTTTTTAATGATCTTCTCAAACTTTAGGGTATATCAATACATCATCAATAAATGCCATCACAGATTAATCCTATTACGATTTAAAACCTTGATGCATTAATGCAATAATTGCTGCTAATACATTAGTCAACCCAATTGGCATAACTGAAAATTCAAGCATCCCCATCTTGAATTGGAAGTGGTTAAGCACATCAGTTTCTAAGATTCCCGGTTGGTAGTAACTCTACTTTAAATCCCTTATTCGCTGCTCTTGACCTTTGATTATAATTCTCGTTTATGTGAGGCTATGGAGTATTTTTTCTTAATAGTCTCATCGTTCAACTCTCAATAATCTATGTATATATAGCCTCAAGCGTCCATTCCAAATATAACATCCGGTCCCTAATCGTTAGGCTCATTCAAGCCATCAAATATTTCCTTTCACTCACCCAAATCTCACAATTTTTAATATCTCAAATTGGCGATTAAACATTGGATCCCATCTTCAACCCTAAGTTCTCGACTTTTTTTTTTTCTTCCCAGAATTCAGCCAATTTAGTTTGGAATTCCAACTCCTTGTCAAGAATTTCTATTTCTATACGCATCTCTTCCAAACTTTTCATTCATCCATTTTCTTAATCCTGACTGTTAGCCTATCAACAGCTCAAGCATCTAAATAAGTAGCAAATCAGAATTTGAAACTCAACTATCCACAACCTGTAAATTCTCACGCATCTAAGTCATCCAGGTATATTTACTCTTCCCTCTCCTCGAATGATACTTAAGAAAATCCACACACACGACTAAAGTAATACCTCTTGATATAATGATATGTACTTCCATTCTAAGGTCTTACTCCCGTGTGTAGTGAAACCATAAATTACACGCCATATGAAACAAGTTCCAAATCCTAACAAAAAAACTGTTACGCACTAGCAGGACCAAAATCCCTTTCCTCAAAATTTTGTCTAAATCAAACCAATCATGACTTACAAGATAAGGTCAAGACTTTTGATGTATTTTGAATGTATCTGTGGCAAAATGCGATTCAAAATTTTCAAAATTAGAGTTAAAGATACAAATTTTTCTTCACGACCCAAAACTAAATTTTCTTAGTAAGAGATTTCAAATAATGTTTAACCACAATCATCAATACATATTTAAAATCTCTCAAATAGATTTAAGAATATTAATCATGCAACTTAATGCATGATTTTTAAAACATATACATAATAATCATAACATATACATGGAGGGTGTTCCAACACTTTTTCTCAAAGTTTCGAGTTAAATCTATGTTCGAGTAAGGCGTATATTTTAGAAAATATCTTTAAGAAAGATAGGTAAACATGTAGGTTCATATTCGCATAACCTGTGATCCAATACCTTTACCACCCTTTTATCCAACCAAGAGTTAACTCTACTGGTACATAAAATCCGATCATTTCTAATATCTGATTCATAACAAATAGGCATTCATGTTCCTAAGAAAGATTCAAACTTGAACTCTATCTGATTTCGAGTATCAAACGAGTTCAAAATGTGTATACATATATATATATATATATATATATATAAATTTTGTGAAAAGTAAAACAAGTGAATCTGGGTATAGTATTAGTCAAGTAAAATTGAAAGCGCTTTTGTTCAAGTAGAACAAATTGGTAATGAGTTCAAGTCATCTCACCAAACCCACGAAATACTTTTGGAGTTCAAACTTTCACAAAAGTTGAAATATGGCCATAGGACCAATCATAATATACGTATAAAGCAGCTATTAAAATTTCACACAGGAAAATCTCACTAAGTTCCCAACTAGGTTAATCCATTATACACTGGTAGATCTAATCTTCTGGTTTATTCTCGATTCATATTCAGTACTAGGATCTCATTAAATTATATAAATCCATCAATTTTTTTCTCATGAGTACAGGGTTGTCTAAGCCCTCGGCCAAGACCCCTTTTTCCTATTCCTGCTACCATACTTAATAAGAGTCTATAAGCGCAAGAAAAGGAATAATTAATCATAAAAGAACTTAATGCATATACAAGTTGCAAAAATATTTAGAATCAAGACATGATTCTTTACATGTATCGAAGGTTATAGTACGAGTTAAGAAGTCACAAAACAAGCCCAATATGTCAAATACTGTATATAGGCAATTAAGGGTCACAAAATGTAGAAGTATATGCAAGCGGGATACAAAAGGTCTCACGGCGTGCACCACCCTTCCTAAGTCCTTAATTAAACCAATGGGTCCGAATATCACTAATTCCAATCAGATCACATGCCTTTACGAAATTAGATCCAATCAAACCATAACACAAGCGGAAACCAAAGGTTATCCATTCGAAATTCAAAATCTTTAATAAGCAAGCCACCAACCAGAGCACCATCATCTCCAAGAATAACTAGTCTTAGGGTTTTATAGTTAAAGCCTCAAGCTCCAAGTTCAAACCCAAGAAATAAGTACAACTTGCTAACTTACGTGTCAAATGGAAACCAAGTCAATTCACACTAACTGCGTGTTCTTGAATGCGGTTACTCTATATCTCAAAGTTCCCTCAATCCGTACACCTAAAGATAGGCTCACCCTTCTTGAAAACCAAGAATTTTAAAAGATAAGAAGAGTATTTAAAGCAACAAAAATCTTATCAAGTTCAAGATTTTCATTATAAAAACATAAGTTCGCTGTTCTTCTGAAAATTCAAGATATTTTTATTTTTATTATTATTTATTTTTTTTAAACCATAGATGAATTCAAGTGTGAAAATACACCAGTATACAATCAAGGGGGAAAATCTAGTTTAGAAAATTTTAACCTTGTATCAGCCCATCACATACAAAATTTCAACAAACTCATCAGTTATTCACAAATTTTTAAATTGAAATTCAAGTAAAATTCACATATTTACCAAAATCAAAGAATTACACATACTTAAAGCATATATATATTATTTCCAATCATCATTTGAAAATAAAACTAGTACATCCTCATTTTTCCTTTAGAATTTCAAAGCATAAATTCTCTAGGAGGTAAATGAGCAGGAAAATGCATTTTATTCCTTTGAAACTCTTTCATCTGGGTTCACAATCACGATACATGGAGTTTGACCATCAAATCTCGGTCTCTTATCCGCTTTAGCCAGCACTAATAATTGTCTCACTTCTTTCCACACTTACAAGTATAATAATAATTCAAATTCGTCCAATCTTTCACTACTAATCTCTCATCCCATATTTTCCTTCAATATAACATCAGCTAATTCCTCAATTTTTTTTATTTCTACAAGTTCCAAGTAAGAAACTCTCAAGTAACCAATTTCTTTAACCCGTAGGATACAATAGACCCTCTAGTTCACATAATATTCAAATTAATCCCACAGTCAGGCATCCTAAACTTTAAGCCTAGGATACACTACAAGATCTAAATCCTATGCTCTGATACCAACTGTGACAGTTCTCAGGGTCACATCACGGGGTACCTATAAGCTTGCCACCCGCACGCGGGCATCCCCTACGGAGAGTTTCGCTTCGTGACTCTTCACGAACGAGAGGCTCGGGGCTTTTCCAGACGAAGGACGTAAAGTCCCAACTGTCGGCATATGGCTCTGATACCAACTGTGACGCCCCTACTTCTCCCTAAGGCGAACCAAAGGGTATCCGCGGGACGCCTGCCTAGCTCTCGCCAGGACTCAAGTAATTCCATTCAAGCTTATTATCGCTCTACCCAACACACATAAATAACTTAAATACAGAAAATGCGAAAGCGTTCAAGCTTAACAATAGTCATCCATTATCCAGCCCGCCCGTCGGGTGTTCAAAGTACATCATAATTCCCAAATATACCTCACGCCCCAAAAGTTACATTTCAATTCCAAAAGTACAACCCAAAACCAAGGGCATAGCCAAAATATAATAGAAATCCTAAACAAAAGCTCATCAGGAGGTTTTTTTCCAGTACGCCCCCGAGTTCAAATCTGTTAAGGAAAACAAATCTATAGGGTGAGCAAAACGCTCGTGAGGCCAAGAACACACATGCAGGCACATAGTTCAGGTAACAAGCCCAAGTAACAGTTCAAGTGATAACTTACAAGTAATTAACAATGCCAACAAAATGTAACCAGAAACGATTCAAGGATATGGTAGCTCTCAAGAGCTAAGTTCCACTTGCTTTGCCAGTTCATTCGTATATCTTCCCGTGATGACTCTCCGTCAACCGGGTTGATATTTCCAAACCGTAGATCACCACTTACTTCTCATACGTCCACCATACACCGCTTCGGGCCCGCACGACATTTATGAGGCGATATTCCATGAGTATGCCAAGCAAGATCTCTCCGATAGATCAAGCTTATCATGTGAATCTCATGGTTCACCGAGGTTCCCGACCAAGCCCATGCCGGCTCGAGTTCCAAGGTCGGCCTATGAGTTTGGGCGTCCCCCATGTGTCATGTAAGTGTCGAGGAGATTCACTCCAACGACGTATGCAGCCATAGCATACCATATCATGTATTCAAGCATTTGACAGGTCTAAGCATGTATTTCAGGTCATGTAAATCAGGCAAACCATGTTAAGCATGAGTCATTTGTTTCAAATGAGAACGAGTGCGATAAAATACACACTCGACTCCATTTTTCAAAACCAAGTAGGCTAAGCATGTAATCAGGTAAGCCAAGCATGAATCAAGTCCATAGAGTTCAAGTAGTCATACACTTGACACTCACCGAGCAAATCAAGAAGAAATATTTTCTGGAAGTTCAAGTGTGCACGGTAGGATCCTCTTGAAGGTCCTCGTGCGTGCCTGGGCAAATAATAACGTATTATCATTCATATATCCCAATTATCAAGGAAGATTGTACACTAGTACAATCTAAGGAAATTCCACGAAATCGAACCTCAATTACTAGTAAATCGAGGTTCAATTAGAGTTTCTTAAAGTACAGGAGCATTTGGGTTTTTATCTTGGAAATCGAGGTTAAAATGTTTGCATAATGTCGAAAGAATAAAAAGTTCTTGGAAATCTCTATTTCCTTGAAAGTTGGAAAATTTCAGTTTTGATATGGATCTTTGAAAAATCGTATCTCACTCGATACAAGTCTAAAATTGGAAAAATTTATACCGTTGGAAACCTCTTGGAAATTACTAAAAGTTCTTAGAAGACACTGTTCCACGAATCTAAATGGAAGGTATTCAAAAATGAGTTTAAAGTTGCTGTCCCAGATCACCCAGTATTGAGCCGGGGTTGGTTTTTGGCTAACTTTGGAAATTCGGCCGAATTCACTCGTTGCAAACCAGCCCTTGAAATTTATAGCTCAATTAGAGGTGCAAGTAAGGTTTAGGGTAGAACAAACGGATCGAGAATCGGAGTTTCGAGCACCAAGATATGGTAGCTCAAAGTTGGGAAAAATTCAAGACTGTTACAAAATTTCCAGATTTGGTTCCGACTTTGGACCTTTTGTTAAGTGTCGAAACGGACTTGAATTGACACCAAATTTTGTAGTATGGTACTCCTATATGAAGGGTATTTCTCTATCAAATTTCATGGAAAAATACCTTCGGGAAGGTGGTTAACCAATCAACCAAAGTTTGGAAAAATTCTCAAGGCAATCTGCCCTTAATCCTTTTCTTCCCAAATCCAAGCGGTTTGGCTAAGAAAATCCTCCAATCATGGTTCATATGTGAAAGGAAAGTTTAAGAAACATTCATGGTACATTTGGTAGGTGTTTAGTATCAAGAAATTCATTTAGTAAGACCACCACAAATGTCACGTCAAATCTGTCCAAATCCAAGGCTTTCAAGAACAAAACAGTCACCGTATTTTGATCATAGCTCACTCAATTTAACTCGGATTTGAGAATGGTTGATAGTGTTAGAAAATAAATTCATAGGGCTGTGATTTCACAGAAGAAATCGTTTTAAGTTTCAGCATGCAACTAGCTCGAAATTAAGCCTAAAGTTGCAGCATCATCAAATCATTTCGGCAGAACAGCGAAACAGGGCAGCTGAATTCAGATGAGTGGTGCGGTTCACACACATGGAACCAGAACATGCATTATATACCGTTGGAAAGATGGGAACATCTAGTTTCAAATTCCGCTAACGGCACTTGATTTCGACGTCGGAGTACGGAGTTATGGACGAAATACGAACACTGGTCTGGATTACGACGAAACCGTTTTCCAGATTACTAGCTTTGGGAATAAATTCGTTTGACCAACCAAAACTCAGTATTTTTCAATGAAAATTTTTACACAACTACTACAACATATAAACAACACAATCAAGCCATTAAATCCTCAAATTTCTGCATTAAAGTGACCGAACAGAGCAGGGGTTGAATGGGAACTTTTTGCTTCAAGAGCTCAATGCAGTTTCTGGCGATAATGCACCTTTAATCTACTTCCTTAAGCACTAATTC
>NW_020863535.1:0-16406 GCF_003713205.1 Coffea eugenioides
GAACGTGAAAGTTGGGATAAGATGGGTTGAAAATGAAGGTAAGCTAAAGGTATATGTTTGTTGACTTTTGGGCCTGCTATTAAGGGTGGGGAAATTTTGAATTGAATCGCGTTTACGTGCGAGAATTTTATCTACTGGTAGGAATTCCCCATTTAACATTTCCTCAATTTAGTTGTACATTTTTATAATCTCTACATACCCTACATTTCAACTTAGGGCTACATTGCGCGTCAATGAGCAAATATTCACCCTAATGCTTAGCCGAACGCGAACCGTCACATAAATTTTTAAAAATTCATGTAATTTAAAATGTAATATTTATATAAGTGAAAATATCATTAATAATATAAATACGCATTATTAAATATAAATATATATTATTTAATAATTTCAACATTTAAATGATATTTTGATTTTAATTTTCTGAAATTAATGCAATTTTGAGATCCTCACAAAGAAGACTCACAGTTTAAATCATAGTTATTAAACTCGATCCGACCCAATGGTCGAACGGATCAGCCTTATAAGTGATAACTCTATCATCAGGTCGGATTGGGTCTCTAGTTTTATTGCACAAGGAGGTGGCCCACTCAAACCCAATCAAACTCATTTGACTCGCTGGTCGAATTGAAATTCCATTCAATTTTTTAGTTGACTCGATTTTTCTTTTAAACAACTGGGTCTTTGTTTTTGAAATAAAGTGTGTATATGGTTTTGACAATATTTATATGTTGGATCTTCATTTAAATGTGCATCATACTTTATCACTTGCTTAATTTTTATTTGATAACTAAGTATTTTTTAAATAAACTTGTTTACTTCTTTACTATACAATTAATTCTTTTTAAATTTCAAACTGACATATTTGAGTAGTTAAAGAATTATTTTATTTTTAAACAAAAATAAAATAATAAAAAGTAATGATATATCTTTGGAAACAAGTGAAAAATTTTGTTTGTATTTCACTATATTATTTATTTATGTAAAAGTATGACAAAATGAAATTAAATCTTCTATTAATATTTATATGTTCATTACATATCTTTCTAAATATAATAACTAATAACTAAAAGCACTTTATTAGCTATTTTATGTGTACTAAAATTACTATTTTGTATTTATAAATATTAAATTAGTACCCATCATTTCAACCAGTGACCCATTGATCCAATCCTTTGCTAGATTCTTTATTGGGTCATATTTAATAACTATGGCTTAAAGTAACAGGAATTATGCTCTTAATATGAGCATTTAATTAAGAGTTCCTCACTTAACTAAGGTTGAGGCATTATGAGTTAAAGATCTTAGATTCAAATTTCATTATGTATGTGTTTCATTCATTTGTTTGTCAGTGTTCATTTCATCATTTATAGGTTAGTTTGCAATAACATTGTGTTGCAGTCAGTTAATATTTGATTTGTCTAACTATATGTTAGTGTTCATCCTATTACTAATAGGGTTAGTTTGTACGACGGGTTATGGGTTACTTAGATTTCACTCATGTTGAATCCTATTTGGGTTGTCTTATATATTTAAAAATTATCTCTAATTTTAAAATAACTTTAAAAAATAACTAATCTTATCTTAATAATATCTGCTTTCTATCAAATTATTACATATAACTATAGTAAAACCTTTTTCAAATCACAGTTATTAAAATCTTATATATCGCATAAATTACTTCCTTTTACCACTATATCGTTAATTAGTATTCAAATTGTTCATCATCTTTTTCCTTAATTTTGAATTAACTTAGTGTAAAAAAGAGAATTAACTATTACACTGACAGATTTACCAAGATTGTTGGAAACTGAATATTTATTAATGAAAAAAAATGGATTGCTGGACCTTTTCTACTTAATTAAATATGAATCTATAGTTCTAAGTTTATGGTCATTATAAGAATTTAAATTATCTAAAAGAATATTTATAAAAAAAAAGCATATCTACCAAGTTTTTGATATGGGGTACATCATTTGATGTATACTTTCATATTATAGTGAAAATATATAAACAAACTTTTTAAAATTAATAAATAATTGAACATTTAGAATATATTAATTTTTTAAGTTAATATGACCGAACATGTAGGATTATTGTTAATTTTTGTATTTAAATTATTCATATTTATATAAATTCACAATAAATAAAAAAAAAGACTGTGCCAAGGTACGGGCAAAATTCTATTTGTTCTTGATAAATGAAAATATCCAATATATCTTGAGTACTATATCATATTTGGTGTGAATTTTAACTGAGACTACGAGTCCCATGTAATTATCTTAGTGTGGCGGGGAAATTATCCCAGAATAATTGTATGTAGTAATGGACATTCTTGACTGGAACTAAATGATTGAATCCCAAATGAACGAGCTCATCCCACCTTCATCCAGAACAATCACGAAAATATATCCAGCAGACTTCTGCTCCTAAACAGCATATTTTTCCTTTTATTCCTCTTTTTTTAAAGACAAGTATAGCAAATTTACAGACTCTAATCTAAGTCATTTTCAATCTTGGGCAATTGTCCTTTTCAACACAATTTGCACTTCTTTGGATTCTCGGCAGGTGCATGTACAGGTTCTCTGATGTCTGGCTAAGATTTACTTTCATTTTCTAGTCAACAATTAAAGTTGCTTACGAGTATGAAAGCGTGGAAAGTTTTCTTCTGCCGAAATTTGCAAAAAGACAAACTAATGACTTTGAGAACTTTTGAAACCTCAATCAATGATGTAAGGGAGCTACCAAAAGAACGTGACCTTAGGATAAAGATTCTTTACTTGCATCACAAAACTTGTCTCTAGAAGAAAGGAGTCGAGAAAGAATGAAAGATTCGCATGACCACAAATTTAACTTTTGGTTGTATTTGGATGGGAGATTTCAAGAATAATTTGAAATTCATTAAAAAATTTTGTCTATGTTGTTTGGATGATTTGAGAGGTCTTTGAATTTATAATCTACCAATTATTTGGTAGATTACAAATTCAAAGACCTCTCAAATTTTAAGGCTGTGTTTGGCATCATTGTTTTTTGTGTGTTTTTAACTTTCAGTTGTGTATGGATTCATTGTTTTTCCTACAAATTATTTTTGTCCGTAAAGTTTACAATAACAAACTCTAAAAATAATTTCAAAAATAACTCCAGAAACACAAAATTTCAAAATACATCTAACCAAAAAATAACAAAATAAAATAAATACCCCTACCATCTCTTTTTTCTTCCACCCACCACCACTGGCCATTACTGCCACCATTCCCCCCTTTCACTCCTCCGCCTCCCTCTTCCTTCTCCTCTCTTTTCCTCCTCCACTTTCTCCCTCTCTACGATTTGATTGTGGGTTAGGTTGCAGATTTGACCGCAACTAGACCGGACAGCAGGCATATAAAGTTTGTCTTAGGCATGAACACCCTCCCCCTTCCCTTCTCCCTGCATTTTTTTCCCTTAAGAAACCTATAACTTTGACACGATTGAAGTTTTTTGATTTGTTTTGTGCTTCCGCCTCATCAAGACAACAACTTTCATGATGTGGAGATAGTTATCCTTGTTGAACTTATCCTTTTATACAGAAAATATGGTATTGCGAGGCAGTATAATTATGCCTCTTGTATAGATCTTGGCATGGGAGGTTCTCTTGACTTTTTTTTCTTTTTTGTTTTGTTTTGTGGTGCGGGGAGGGTTGGAGGGGTTGCGAGATGGGGTCTTGGTTTGCATTTCTGCAAATGCATGCTGGATTGTCCACTCCTAGATGTCTGAGATTGACAAATTTGATTGTTTTGACTTGTTTTATATGTCAACTGGTCTTCTTTTTTCTCCTTGTAGGTACTGGAAATTGTTCCTCATGGTACATCCGGACAAATGCTCTCATCCACAGGCCCACCAAGCATTTGTGAAGTTAAACAAGGCTTTTAAAGACTTGCAGGATCCAGATAAAGTGAGTGTTGTACAATAGTAGTGCTTCAAGAGAATTTTATTCTATTACTTACTTTTTGTTACATCTACACGATCTCTGTCTTTTCCTCTCACTCTTGCTCTCCATGGTGTTTTGCTTCAGCTATGTGATGATTTTTCAGTGATGTGGTTTTGATGGAGCATTTGGCCCAAAGTTTTCGTTGAAGGAAAAATAAGGGGAACTATTACGAAACTTAACTTTTTTTTCTTGCACCTTGTAACACTCTTTTACTTGCTAGAAGTTTTGATTTTTTCAATCTGTCATTTTTTTGAATACATCTAACTAAGCGCCTTTGCCAATGAGTGAAAATTTCATTGAAAGTAATAGGGATGAGATAGCTGATAAACGTCACTGGTTGCTTCTACTGTGTTTCATAAGTTGTGAGAATTATTTTTGAGATGAACCTTGCTCGTGTATATATATATATCTTTTTATCTGATGTAGTTTCAGGACTTTGTATTTTCTACTGCATGTAACTTTACGTGAAGAAGATTTGATATTGTCTTTTGTTTCCACATCATCATCTTTTTTATAGCGAAAAGCATTGGATGAGAAAATAAAGCTCAAAGAGGAACAAGAGGAATTCAAGGCACATTTTTTGCAGTGATCTTGGGAATCTCAATGTACTTTCTCCTTTCCAATCGTATTATTGATAGAAAGGTTATTATCAATACAGGCGGAATTGAAAGTAATGAAAGAAGCTGCACACTGGAGACGTTTGCAAGGTAAGTGTTTTTTTATTTTTTTTTTGTTTTTTAGGGAATATTGTGATCACTGTTCTTTTTGGTTGCATAAGAAAATGTGTTGTCTGCCTCTCTCTCTCTCTGACACGCATATTTGGTCGCCTCACACTTGTGGTGCCTTTACTATTACAACAAGAAAAGATGATAATTTCAATCCATTCCAGAATTTGAATATATTGGGTTTATGTCCAGAACTACATATTTCATCAGGGCAAGAGAACCAATGTGCTTTGCTTTGTCTGACTGAAGGATCACTGGCTCAATGGATGATTAAATGCAACAAATAACACTTTTTTCTTTTACAATTAAAGAACTCCAAATTGGATCCCAAACTTTTGTTTGGGCCACCAGATTCCTGCCTAATGGAGGGACAGTTGGGGAGTGATAATGCTTTAGAAAAATCATTTAAGAATAATTGGACTAGTGAGACATTACTGATTCTGAATTTCCTTGCACTCAAGATTAATTGAGGCTGTGCTATGTTTCGTTGACTCTAGTTTTTCCAGTACTAGTAATTGATACTTTATATTGTCTAAAATCAAGTTATGGTACAAAAGGATGGAGCTTGCTACTAAGGCTCTCTATACCGTCTCATCTTGCACGATGCTAAGATGTGTGACTAAAGCTGAAGACTAAAGCTTATTTATGGCTGAGCTATCTTTGCACAGACATTTTTTCCATATAATTATAGTTGAATTTTGTTCTACATACACTTTCACATAGTCTGTTTGCTGCCATGTAGCCTCTTTATAGTATGGCTTTCCATCTTTCAGAAGCATAAAATGCTCGAGAGAAAGCTGAAGACTCAGGACATGTGGTGGATCGATTTTATTGTACATTTTTCACCCTAGTATTTCCTGTTGTATGTCTTCTGTATGCAATTATGTTATGGTCGTGAAAAGGAAATGCACCCTAAAAGGGCCTTTTTACACTGTGACTCATCTTTCACAAGGCTAAAATGTTTTTAGCATTAGCTGAAGACTGATACAAGAGTATTTTCTCTTCTTTTATGCTTCAAATGTGCAATTATTATGTCGCAGTTACTTCTAGTTCTTTTAATCATATAGCGGTAAACCTTGTTGTAGTTTACCCCCCAAACCATTTTTGTAGGTGCGTAGCCCCCTTTCATGGCATAGTTGGACAAATCTGCCCCTTTTATCTTAAGTATTGTTTTTTTCCATTATTCCCTATCATTTTCGTTTTAGATTCTTCCTCTTTATTTTCTTTAAGCATTGTTTAAATTAGCATACTAGATTAATCAAATTTTGTTTATTTCTTAATTTCTCATGTCAACATTTTATAAAACAAATCTATAGTATAGAAGACTTTTTTTTTCCCAAATGTTGAAGTCAATATCATTTAAGAAATCGAATTATTCAAATATATAAGAACAAAATCGAGATATTGATTAATCAATTATTAATAGTATTAATAACAAATAAAAAATGAATTACTATTGTTGTTTATACTTATCTTTTTATTTCACTTCAATTAACAATTGTTAACTTTTCTTTCTTACGTGATATATAGTAAGTTACTTTTGTTATAAATAGTTGAGTAATTATAAATTCTAATTGGTTTATAAGTACTTAAATTGTTGAATTACTGGATTAGTACACTTTACGATATAAGCTACATATATTTTGTAATAACAAAGAATTTATGATTAATTATTAAGAATGAATTTAACAAATAAATGAATTAAAAATGTAGTTCAAAAAATATTAAAAATTTTGATGTAGGTCTTTTAACATTGGAGGGAAACATTGGCTAGTTCCATGAGAGAAGGAGAAAAAAGAAGAAAAATAAAAGGAAATAGAAATGGGAGAAAAGGGAAAAATTGAGAAAAAAAAAGAATAGAGAAAAAAGAAAAAATTTAAAATAATAAGGGTAGTGTTGTTGAAACATATAATTTAAGGGAGCAAAATGCCTATTATTATAGTTTGGGGGTAACCTACAATTAGGTATATAGTTCGTGGGGGGGGGTGGTTTGCATTTAACCCCTAATAATAATATCAAAACAAGGAACTATCTACATTATATATCGCGATAAAATTTATCGTTGTGTTCTCTACTTACAATTTGAAAAAGAATTAGCAATAAAATGTCCATTGAGAACTCTTCTATTTTACAATCATCACACTAGTTTTTGTTCTTTTTTAATGCTTTCACTATAAATGACAATTTTCGTGGCAATATTAATATTATATGAAAAAGCTGGAAACTCTCTATCGCTACTTCAAATGTTCTAAGAAAGTTATTACAATATTAGAAATGGCCAAGATGATGACATATAATATAACCTTCTTTATATATATATATATGTATATCTCTCTCTCTCTCTCTTTGTTTTCTTTTGCAAAGCATTTTCTATTGCAACAATATTCTACTTTTTGCATTTTTTTTCTCTTTCTTTCACACACACACGCACATATTCATAGATAATCATCAAAAACTTAAATAAATAGTATGATCAATCATTAGGCATTGGTTCATAAAAGAGATGAAAAGTATTGAATTACAAATTTTAACCATAATTAGGGGAATAATTGAATTAGTTGGATTAAAAAATTAATAATATGAACAAGGCATTAAATATATATTTGGAACATGTTAACATATTTCTATCAATTTAATGATAAGACAAAATAATAATAGAGCAACTCAATAAATAAGAAAAATTTCATATTCCTTACCTCCACCATGATGAGATGGGTCTAATTGGGTTTTGTCGGACTTTGTTTGGTTGATGTAATTCTTATTAGATTTGGTGTAAACTTTTAGAATTTTAATGTATACTAGTGCATGAGGTACACATATAGAAACATGTAAATAATAAAAAAGATATAGAATAAAAATTATTTAGAGAGATTTTTGGAAGGTAATGCAATGTTCATTGATGGATTAGTTAAGAGTAGTGATAGTTATGTAGAAGTGGGAGATTTTTCACATTAGATGATGGTGGATAATGATAAATGTTGGAATGATATTTTTTGAATAACAAATAATGACAATTTTTTATTAATACCAAACGTCTACTCACGTTTTATTATTAAGATGGTGGATAATAGTAAATGTTAGTTTTATTTGTTTGCACTACATTAATGAGAAATACGCCGTTTCTTATACGAAATACATCAACTTTCGTAAATATTACACCATCGAGCACAACTCGACTTGCCTAATCTCATTTTCATCAATCTAGTTACTAATCACATCTTTCAAACATTCAATCAAATACTTAATATGCATCTCAAATCTCCTATATATTGCATTAAAGGAGTTGTTGGCTCACATTCCAATATTGTCAAGTTGGCAAAATAAACTTTAGAAAGGGAAAAAATTATATGCATCTAATTTTAGGTGAAAAGTAGCACAAAATAAAAAAAAAAGATGACAAAAGGTAATGCAAAAAAATTTGGGTTCTTTAGGGATTGAATTGAAAAGTATTTGGTATATAATTTCACAATAACAAAAACATACTTAAATGATCAATACCTTATGAATTTCATAATCCGACACCCAAAAACTTGCCCATCAACCTCATTAGTTTTATTTGCTTGTTAGAGTTTCCTCTAAAAACAATATAAGGGTTTATAGAGAGGAAAGAAAACAATAAATTGTTTTCAAATCTATAGGAGTTTCAACTTTCACAAGAAGGAAAAATAAAGAAATTGTTGTAAAGGAGACAGGAAAAGAATAAAGGTGAAAATTTTCCTTCAGTTGTTCGGTATGTGAGCAGAAATATGAGGTATTTGGGCAGAAACATGATTTTGACCGATCCATTGTCGAATTCTAGAGTCTTATATGTATTTTGTATTTATTATCTTTGGATTTTTAGATACAGTTAAAAAAGTGGGTCTATTGTGCATTTTAGTTGTAAGGGTACAAGAACTTTCAAGCTAAACAGTGTCCTTTTGGCCAAATTATGGAAATAGCACTTGTGAGGCCCCATTTTCAAGGGAGAGAGTTCCCCTTGTTAGTGTTTTGAAAATTGGACTGGATTGAACCGTGAACCAGTCATGACATCGGTCTGATTCACTAAACAACCCAGAAAATCAATTAACCATTTAAGTCCGATCAAATTAGTCAAAACTAGTAAAAAATCAGACTTTTGAACTGGTTCATAATAACTGTTTTTTTCAAAAAAAAAAATTTATAGTCATCCAATTTACATAGTTTACTTTATCCTGCTTTATCACCATTTAGATCAAAGAGCAGTAAAATGAGGAGAAGCAAGCATAATCCAATTGACCCATGTTTGACAAAATTCAGAATTTTTCCATCATACCCTTCAAAAAAAAGGCTACTCCAATTCTCTCTAGACTTTAGTCATATCAATTTCCAGAGGCATGCTTAATCAATATCTAGGAATTGGCTGAATTCGTGTGTTAAAACTACATTGTCAAAAATCTGTCCCCCGGGAAAAAGTAGATTCATATTATTACCAATGTTAATACAATTTGTGGAAATAGGTTTAAGTCTATCGGCTAGGAGTTTGGCAGTGGACTTGTATTGAATGTCACATCGGCTAAGGGGTTTAAATTGACCTAAGTTACTAGGATTGTCTAACTTGGGAATGTGAGCTATCAAGATTTCAGTAATGAATGTGATCAAAACAATCAGAGTGAAAGCTATCAGGGACAAGTAACATTTATAAACATCTTGCTTCAAAACTAAAAGATAAGGTCATATCCTCGCAGGCATTGTTAGGCCATATGGAGAAATCATTGACCTCGATTTCAAAAGGTTTAATCAAGTTTTGGTTTGTTTTTTCTTTGAATAACTATTTGTGAAATCCCTTCATTAGCAATCTGTTTCACTGGGAGCATCTGCATCGTGATTGCTTTTGTGGTTGACATACTTAATAGGTATGATCCCTCTAGATTTCTACAATCAAGGAACTTCAACTCAGATTTGAAAGCAGCAAGATCATGAGTTGAAGTGTCAACTTTTATTAACTCAACTAACACTGCTACTACCACCGACTTCAACTTTAATTAACTAGAGATCACAAACTTTGCAATGATAAGACTGGTAGCCTAGTAGACTAACCAGCTTGACACATGTCGCGCCCCATTTTTCGCGATGGAAAAATAAAAATAAAGGTGGTTTAGAAAAGATGTGATTTTATTTTAAAACAAGTTAAAAGGGACCTAAAATGGGACTTTAAAAAATGCGACAATTTGGGTCCAAAAATTTAGTCTAAAAGGGTTTTCAAGAAAAAATAGGAGTCGCCACTTGGTATGGAGTTTTGGTGTACCAAATCACCCAAAAAAATATTTTTGACAAAAATAAAATAAATCAAAACCCTTTTTGACAACTCCAGGTCTTTGAAAACAAGAGAAAATAGATTCGGGAGTCACGGTTGAAGAAAGGGAAGGCAAAGGTTCGATTAACTCAAACCTAAGGCACCCTTTCAACCTAGTCTAAGCTAGTTGCGAGATTTAGTCAAAATTTTCCTACTCTAACCCTTAATTTTATCATGTTTGGATGTTTTCTACATGGATGCAAATCTAAAAATATCGAAAGGGACAAAATGTTCATTCAAGGGTTTAATTGGACCAATCGCATTAATTGCGAAGGCCAAAATGATTTCTTGAAAGTGTCACGAGTACGCAAATGGTGAAATTAAAATAAAAGAAAAGAAATTAAATTATATACATATATATAAGTGACCAAAGAAAAGGGGAATGCAACATAAAGGGTATGGGAGACAAAAACTCGTGACCTAATTTTCTTATACAAGGATTAATGGGGTATTTAAACTAAAAAGTTATAATCACCCATTTCTCATGTTTGAAAATAATTATCCTAACATGAACAAGCAAATGAACTAACTTAAATGAGATGCGATTCTAAATGACATGCTTAGTACCTATAGAGGGTAAGGGATAATATAATAGAGAATATCATGCAAATGAGAGAAGATCCTAAAAATGAAAATATGCATGAAAATGTAGTGAATAGCACACAAAGATGAATCTAGCGCAAGACAACCTAAAGGGTCTAGCGTTGGACTAGCCCATTTCCAGAAAATCCTTACTAGCGTTGGACTAGCAAGTAAGCGGAGGGAGAAACCACAACTAGCGTTGGACTAGTGTGGTGACGTCATGCATTAACAATTCACAGTGAAACAAATAAAACATAAATCAAAATAAATAAACACATAAGAGCACGTAGCACATAACACGTAAACATAATATCTAGATGCCAAAATCCTAAGAAAAGCGGATAAAACACATAACACATAAGCCACATAAACACGCAACCTATCTATTACATCGGGGAGCGCCTAACTACAATCTAGAAGGGAAAAATATAATAAAACAAATCTAATTATCCTATCTATTACATTTTTGAGGTATTTAAATGCCTCTTGAATCATTGTAAAAAATTAACTAAAACATATATAAGAAAATTTAAATGAATATTTAAATCAAATAAATAAAGCATATAAAAATATAAACACATAGGAACACATAAGAGCACATAAGAGCACGTAATTGACATTGAAATAATAAAAATAGGGGTACCTCCCGTTTGAAGTGGTGACTAAATGGAGTCAAATTGTCCTATTTATACTCACAATGAACAAAAGAATCATGGCACCAATTTAATTGAAAAAACAATAATAATAAAAGTACTAAACTCACACTAATATGTCAGACGTAAAGAAATTTAAGCAAATCTAAAAAATTCCAAGTTAAGTATATTCTAAAGTAACATAATTAGTTATTGAAGAAAAGAAACAATCATAACAAAGAGAGTCAAAATTCACCATGGACTGAATTGCAAAGATTGAAAAACCTTTGGGGACAAAAATTATATTTTTCCAAAGTTTAGGGGTCAAAATTAAATGAAAGATAAAATTCAGGGACCAAAATGCAATTATTTTAAGGACCTAGGTGAAAGGAATTTAAAATGTTCTGGGCTACAATAAAACTACTCCAAAGATCAGGGGCCAAAGTGCAAATCGTAACCAGATCTGGGCAAGATAAAGGGCATCGGGCCAATCTTTTTATTTTACTTGGGCCAAAGCTACCTAAGCCCAACTGAAAACCCAAGCTAAAACACACAGGCCAGCCTGTCTTTTTATCCCTCAAGCCCAGCCAAAAATTCATGGGCTCCAACCTCCGAACCCAACCGAAACCCAAAAGAAAAAATAAACTAAAGCCCAATCACAAGCCCACAGAACAAAAAAAATGGCCCAAACCCCTTTTTTTCTTCTTTTCTTTTCTTTCTTTCTCCTTCTCTTTCTTTTCTTTCTTTCTTCTTCCTTCGTTTCTTCTCCTCCTCTGGCCAACCGAAGCTTACTTCAGTTGGCGGCCATGGTGGCCGCCGGTGGCGCCACCGCCGCCGACCGCCACCGCCGGTGACCTCTCCGGTCACCAAAAATCCTCAAAATACACCTCCCCACTCGATTTTTCGCGTAGGTTCCATTTCCGGAGTTATTTTTTACAAAAAAGGAAAGAAAAGTGGTCAAATGGCCAAAAAACAGTCACGGTTTTATTTTTTTTTTAACCCCTTAAACCTTCACCAAAAATCGTAGAAAATATATTACAATACTCCTTATAACCTCTACAATACAACTATAATACTAGTTAGACAAGTAAACAACAACAAAAGAATGCATTAAATCAAAACAGCCCCAAAAATAAAGAAAATATTTCAATGCCTTTAAAGGCTCAAAACTTCAAAATACTTAAATAATTCAACACTTTTTCAAACCACATACTAACTACAACTGTCTATTTCACCAGAAATAAGCACAAAATGTTCACTAATTTAATTCATTTTTCGTTTTGTCATTTTCACAAACATTTAACATGCATTCACAGGCCCATTTCTTTTTCTTAACGTTTATTCATGGCTTTACCCCAAAATTTCAACAACACCAGCAGCAACAACAAGAAAACAGCAGGAACAACCAATAATACATGAATTCAATATGATAAAAAAAACGGGAAATGGTTCAATGGAAGTGTTGATACCTCTTATGACCTTAGTAAAATTGCTGATGAAATTCCAATCTCCTCACGTCCGATTGCTTGCCTTCTTGTGTTTGATTCTGTGTGTGTATATTGGGAAAGGAGAGGGAGCCGAATGGAGCCTTTCTTTTGTGTTTTCTGAATTGAGAGGAAAGAAGGAAAGGGAGCCGAGAGATGGAATTGAGGGAGTTTTTTTTTTTTTTGTTGTCTGTTGTGTCTGGGAGAGCCGAGAGAAGAGTCAGGGAGATAGTTTTTTCTTTCTTTGCTTGTCTGATTTCCCTCGTGTGTGTGTCTCGAGAGAGTGAATTGAGGGAGTCATTTTTCTGTCTTTTTGAGCCCCCAAAAGCGCTACTTCCTTTTTTTTTGTCAGTCCCCGAGATTCAGGAAGGAACCAAGGGATTTTTGTCAAATGGCTTTTGGTTTTTTTTTTTTTTTTTTTTTAAGATAAACCTACAAAATGAGACAAAATATACTTAAAATACAAGAAAACAAATGATTCATCAAATAGAAAATAATCAATAAAACATAAAAATTTGGCAAAAATTTGGTGTCTACAACTTGCCCCTCTTTGTCTAGGGTTTCAAAGAAACTCAAGACAAAGACGTAGGTACCAAATTGCTTACCTGTCTCTTCTAATTGCACCTGAGCTAAAATAAACAAGCCAACACTTGGCTGAAATTATTGGACAAAATGATGCAATAACATTGTAGAAAATGTGACCGAACTGTAGAGTTGCCTACGTATCCCATTAAGGGAATCAGGTCAAACGTAGTTCGAATGCAAGTGAACCACAATGAAACAAGTGCATTGACCAACTGTAGTCTTTGCAAAGTTGAAAAAGTCTGAACTCTCAGAACTTCTAAACATGAACACAAAATGAATGAGAAAGCACGATTATTAACTAAAACAGTCAAGAAAAGTAACTTGTCATAACTAGAAAAAGATGCGCGGAGGGACGCGGTTACGCTCCAACAGAAAATTAAATTTGTCTTTTAGAAAAAGATGCGCGGAGGGACGCGATTACGCTCCAATAGGAAATTAAATTGTCAAGATGGGGAGATAGAAGGGTGCGCGGTGGACGCTGAGACTCACCAACAGGAATATAAATTGTCAAGAATGGGAGGTAGAAGGGTGCGCGGTGGACGCTGAGACTCACCAACAGAAAATTAAATTTGTCTTTTAGGAAAAGATGCGCGGAGGGACGCGATTACGCTCCAACAGAAAATTTAAATTGTCAAGAAGGGGAGATAGAAGGGTGCGCGGTGGACGCTGAGACTCACCAACAGGAATTTAAATTTGTCTTTTAGGAAAAGATGCGCGGAGGGACGCGATTACGCTCCAACAGAAAATTAAATAGTCAAGAAGGGGAGATAGGAGGGTGCGCGGTGGACGCTGAGACTCACCAACAGGAATTTAAATTTGTCAAGAAGGGGGATAGAAGGGTGCGCGGTGGACGCTGAGACTCACCAACAGAATTTAAATTGTCACCGCGGTGGAACAGACCAACAGAAATTAAATTTGTCAAGAACGGGAGATAGATGGGTGCGTGGTGGACGCTGAGACTCACCAACAGGAATTTAAATTTGTCAAGAAGGGGGATAGAAGGGTGCGCGGTGGACGCTGAGACTCACCAACAGGAATTTAAATTGTCAAGAAGGGGAGGTAGAAGGGTGCGCGGTGGACGCTGAGACTCGCCAACAGGAAATTAAATTGATGCGCGGAGGGACGCGATTACGCTCCAACAGAAAATTAAATTGTCAAGAAAGGGGATAGAAGGGTGCGCGGTGGACGCTGAGACTCACCAACATGAATTTAAATTGTCAAGAAGGGGAGATAGAAGGGTGCGCGGTGGACGCTGAGACTCTCCAACAGGAAATTAAATTGATGCGCGGAGGGACGCGATTACGCTCCAACAAAAAATTAAATTGTCAAGAAGGGGGATAGAAGGGTGCGCGGTGGACGCTGAGACTCACCAACATGAATTTAAATTGTCAAGAAGGGTAGGTAGAAGGGTGCGCGGTGGACGCTGAGACTCACCAACAAGAAATTAAATCTTCTTGATTGATTTTTTTTTTTTTTTTAAACAGATTGGTGGGATTGACCCGAGCCCAATTAAACACTGAAAGAAATGAAAATGCAAGTTCAATACTATCAAACTGAAAGATTAGAATGCATGTTGCTCAAGTTGGTGGATTTGTAATCTCTCTTTTTTTTTTTTTTAACTTTAGAAGAAATGAAAGAAACCCATTTTTTTTTCAAACTTTAGAAGAAATGAAAGAAACACACATTTTGTTTTGTTTTTTTTTTGAAAAAAATCAAAAGTGACAAATTCTAAAACTTGAAGAATACCAATGACAACTCTCCTTTCAAGAGATTTGAGAGGTACATACATATGTCACTGTCCTCTCGATTTTAAAAGACCTTTTTTTTTTCCACAAAGCCGATTTAAAATGCATTACCAAAATTGGAGCTCATTCCTCTTGATATTTGCCCCAGTGTAAATCATGTTTAACGAAGGCCACATTTTTCATGCTTTCGAAAAAACAAAAAGAATGATCATATGATACGAATACCATGTGATTCCTTGTGCTCCTTTTGGCCCTGAGAACTATGCAAGCATGATCCTTCGATGTCAAAACTGCTCCTCAAGAGTTGTGCTGCAGCTTATTTTGAATCTTCTCAATTTTCTAGCATCAGTCAGCCATACCTCACTTTGTACCACAAATCAACTTTTCTAATGACCAGATTTGAATGAATGGCAACTATCTCAAGTGTCAGCAACCCGCTTTTCGTTCATGATTCTCTTGTGCTCCAAAATCTCACCTTGATGACCTCAACCTTTCGGATTTTCACAAAGGTCACACCTTTTTATTTTATTTTGTTTTCATTTTCTATTTTTTCTTTTCGTCCTTCTCTTTTTTCTTTCATTTTTTTTTTGAGAAGACATTCTTTCAGATTTTCACCTAATGAACAAATCTTGTCAACGACCTTTATCAATTCAGAAATGTATTTAAAGAAAGGATGGCATTAGCGCGACAACCCTTCCCATGTAAAAATGGTGAAGGTGTATTGACATCAATTGCCATTTGATTAAGTGATTTTTATTAAAAATATCACTAAAGCGGAGGTCGAGACTTTATGATTTTTATGATGGGGTCATGTGGGGTGTGGAAAAAGTGTTAAGGCTTCAAAGCAAAATCTTCAAAGAGGTTTCAAAAACCCTAAAACCGCATTCTATCAATATTTGCCCCAGTATGAGGATATTAAAACCGAAAAAATTGCCCCAGTTTGGCTTTTGACTTCTTTTTTTCTCTTTTTTTTCTTTTTTTTTTATGACAAATAGGAGATAAAAATTTACCCCAGTATGGGGTTTGCAATCTTTAGGAGGGCTATCAAATGAAAGGTTAAATTATTCTGGAGGTTCAATGGGGAAAACTAGGGATAAGATGTTTAAAGAGAAAAGAAAAAGGCTCGCCTTTGATCCGCCATAGATGGTATTTCAAAACGAAAAATCACATAATCAGATAAAAAAAATTTATTACACATGTCTGAATTGATTGGCAAAGGAAAGACCTGTCCATCAAGTTCTGTACGAATGGACGTTCTTCCGGATAGCACTCTTTGAACAATAAATGACTCTTGCCAAGTTGGAACAAACTTTTCTTTAACCTCCTCTTGAATCGGAAGAATTTACTTCAAAACCTTATCCCTCACTTCAAATAA
>NW_020863536.1:0-76774 GCF_003713205.1 Coffea eugenioides
CTTTTGACTCCCTTTTTCTTATCAATCCTCTTTTTTCTTCAACAATCACTAAGGGGAATGCAGCATTGGATGTCTTCACATTTTTCTTTCTTTTTTTTTTTCATCATTTTTCATTTTTTTCACAATTTTCTTTTCTCTCTCTCTTTTTTTTTCTTTTTTTTTTTTTTTTTTTTTTTAACCAAGATGATACCCAAAGTCCATGGATAACCGATTTTGAAAACTCCCTTAATTTGGCAGTATTATGCCCCTCTTTCTTTTCGATATTGAATATCAAAATATCAATGGTAGAGTCAAAATCTCCCAACTTGTAATTCTTTCTTCTTTTTTTTCACTCGTTTTCTTTATTTGATGTCCCTTTCAAAAATTTTGAGCATCTTTGCCATTTTTTCAATTCTCAAATCTCCTTCCCTAGTGCGGGGGTGCAATCATAAGTGCTTTTGAAACGAACCACCAATTTAGGTTCAAATGAGGATGCAAAGGATAAGAGTGTTTAGATGATAGAAACGATGGCCAAAGCATCATTCTTATTTCTCATGACAACTAAAGTAAAGAATAACCCGTTGGAAAAACCCATTTCCATTTGACATTCGAAAATTTTTCCGTGGAGGGTCATGATCATTGAGGCTTTTATTTGAAACGAAATTCTATTTTTAAAAGTCTCAAATGGGAAAATAAATGATAAAATCTGTATAGATAGAGAAATGAAGGCCTAAAGTATCATTCCAAATTTTCAAAACAAATATGAAGTAATGTACATTTTTGCTTTCACTCAGATGTGGATTGAATCTGGTTAGACACACTGGACATTTTCATGGTAAAAATTGTCTCACTTTGAAGCTAGTCAATCAATGCGACTGATCTTAGATGTTAAATAGAAGTGGACAAAAAATGAAAAAGAAAAGTATCTGGGTTGATCTTTTATGGGAAACTATCAAATTTGTGTGACCCTTTTTATTTCAATTACTCCCATTGAATAGTTTAGACCACAAATCTAGTGTATGCAAAGAAATTTGGGAATTGGACATACACTCATGAATTTTCGAACAAGAGGTCGAAAATTTTTAATTTAGTCTTATTTCTTAAAATCTATCATGAATTCTCCCAATGAGCAAATAAAGAATGAATATATACAAAACAATAATTGTCTAAATAAAAACTTTATTATTCAAATGTTTGAAAATTTTTTTTTTTTTTTTTTTTGTCAAATATAATACATGTGAGCAAATAAAAATCTCTAAAGAATACATTTTCAAATATATACACACTTTTTCTTTCTATCTTTTGAGACAATATATTAGAAACAATGAATCAAAAGATTTTTGAGATACTTTACACTAGCGTTTTCAAATGGATTTTTCATTCATTTTTTTCATCATCATTTTTTTTTTTTACATTGTTGGATCTGCCCAAGAATCAAGTAACACTTGTAATTTTTTAAAATTTATCAGACCAAAAATATTATCAGATATAGGAAAAATATTTTTACTTTGTTGAAACAACTTTTATAAATGCAGGGGAGGGGGAAAAAATTAAAGCAAAATACCCAGAGTTAGTAAGCAAAACTGCAAAATCGGTATGCATGTCCTATGGGGGAACCCTTTTATGCCAAAGGTTGGCCTAGCATGAAAAATGCAATCCTCTGGGATAGGCACCATACAATACCTGACGGATCCGATTGGCTTATTGAGATTCAATTAAAAGACAAATTTTGAAAAAATTAGATAATTGTAGTGACAAAAGACAATTTTGTCCAACAAAATGAGGACAAAGTCCGAATGAATTGATTGCTTTGATTGACACATAAAATGATATCAAAATCAATTTAGTGTGAAAAACTTATTTTTTTTTTAGGATTGAAATGTCTCGACTAGTTTTTTCAGTGAACCATAGATCGAAACTTTAAAAGAGAATAAATAGGTTAAATGAATCGAATGAAATTGATGGTTAGTTCAAAAATTGACTGGATTATCCTGAAAGTGAATAAAACTGATTCAATGGATTGGATGAAATTGAGAATTTATTCAAAAAAAATTGACTAAATGAATAATGAATTGGATGGAATTGATGATTTATTCAAAATTGATTGTATTGTCCTAAAAATGAATAAATTGGTCAAATGGATTGGATAGAATTGATAGTTTATTCAAAAATCGACTGGATCACTGGCCAAATGAACAGAATGAAATTGATGATTTATCCAAAATGAAATTGAATGAAAATGAAATTAAAAATGAACAAAATTGTAAGGATCGAATGATCTATAAAAAAAATCGACTCAATCATCTTAGATGTAAAAATGGAATGAATGAAATTGATGATTTATTCAAAATCGACCGAATTGCCCTAAAAATAGGTAAACTGGTCACATGAATTGAATGAAATTTAATTTATTCAAAATTGACCGAATCACCTTAAAAAAGGGTAAATTGGTCAAACGAAATTGATGATTTATTCAAAATTGACTTAGTCCTAAAAGTGAAGAAATAGGAAAAAATGGATTGGATGAATTTAATGAATAAAATGATCCAATGAAATTGATGGTTTATTCCAAAAATTGATTGAATTGTCTACCCATTGGAAATTTTCAAAAATTCATTAGTCTATGAGCCTTCGAAAATCAAGATTTGGCGTTAACATACTTATCATCTCAACAATGAGGAATTTGTGAATTTCTTCAACTTAATGTCCTTTACGCAAGGGATTTTTACCAATTCTGATAAAATGGTCAAAAAGTGATTATTAAAGGCTCATATTCTAATGCGTAAAAACTGTTCCATTATTTTCAATGTCGTCACACGAAAGGGATCGAATCCTACCTTACCTTGTGCACTACCCCTTTGAATAGTACAAGAAATATAAACGTGCCAGTCTCATTGGATTATATATCCGAGACACAAGGCGGTTTATGCCTAACGCGGGATTCCCTAAGAGGCATTCCCTTTCTAAGGCTTATGCATGATGCCATTCTTATCAAAGCAGGGAAAAATGCGATTTGAAATGAGACGTGACCTAAGGAGCCCTTTGTTTGCCAGGGTAAGCCTAAAATGGTATAACATTATGAATTTATGAACAAAATGCATCACAATTTTCAAACGTGCGATAACCTATCTACAAGGGTGGGCTTCTAAAAGAAGGTCATGCCAGACCTCTTATTTGCTAAGGGTTTGTGAATGCAATGGGGACACAAAAACCAAGAAAAGTTAGTTTAAACAGATAAATACACATAACACATTGTAGCAACGGAATCAACACAAGGAAATAAAGCAATAAAAAGAGGAAAAGGGTTGGACCCCTCCCCTCGTGAATAGTGTCCCTAATAGGGTAAGGTCGACTCTACTCTAGGCAAGCTAAAATGGATGCATGAGGTTAGGGTTCACTAATGCATCTAGACTCGATAAGTCATAGGTCCCCGAGCCTTCAGACTTAGAAACCAAGGGTCATCACTCCCAAGGTTCCTTGTCGGTGGCTCGAGCGATTCCCCAGACGTTGCTACGCACACGTCGTGTTACGGCTACCCGTCTGGGCGAATCTAAAAAGAATCCTCAACCTTCGACTAAAAACTAATAGGTCATCAACCTAAAGTTTGAAGCGGAAGATCGAGTGACCCCTCGGATCATACTACGCACACGTCGTGATACGATCACATGTCCAAGTGGGTCGCCTAAAATCCTAGTAGGGTGGAGTGGCGTGACAAGCCACTAAAAGAAAAATAAATAAGGGATAAAAAATAAAACGTATGCACGTATGCCAGTGCTCATTTTGGAGGGGAGGGATCGATAACCAATGCGAAGCTCTAGGGTAATATTCCCCACCCCCAAATGCAAAGCGCGATACATATAAGTAAATAAACAAAAGTAAATAAATAAATCATTCATCACATATACGAGGAACGATAAACGAATACGAGGGTGAAATGCAAAATATCCTAAAAGAGAAAAATGCAACCTAAAACATCCAAATATGATAAATATAAGGGTTAAAAAGAGAAAAAGACGACTAAACCAAGTGCTTGGACTCTCTTAGGTCCCCAGTGGAGTCGCCAAGTTGTCGCGCCCCATTTTTCGCGATGGAAAAGAAAAATAAAGTGTGAGGTTTATAAAAGATATGATTTTATTTTTAAACAAGTTAAAAGGGACCTAGAATGGGACTTAAAAAGAATGCGACAATTTGGGTCCAAAATTTAGTCTAAAAGGGTTTTTAAGAAAAAACAGGAGTCGCCACTTGGTATGGAGTTTTGGTGTACCAAGTCACCCAAAAAATAAAGTAAAACAAAATAAAACCCTTTTTGACAACTCCAGGTCTTTGAAAACAAGAGAAAATGGATTCGGGAGTCACGGTTGAAGAAAGGGAAGGCAAAGATTCGATTAACTCAAATCTAAGGCACCCTTTCAACCTAGTCTAAGCTAGTTGCGAGGTTTAGTCAAAATTTTCCTAATCTAACCCTTAATTTATCACATTTGGATGTTTTCTATATGAATGCAAATCTAAAAAATATCGCAAGGGACAACATGTTCATTCAAGGGTTTAATTGAACCAATCGCATTAATTGCGAAGGTCAAAATAGATCCTCGAAGGTGTCACAAGGATGCAAATGATGAAAAAGAAAAGAAATTAAATTATATACATATATATAAGTGATCAAAGAAAAAGGGAATGCAACATAAAGGGTACGGGAGGCAAAAAAATTCGTGACATAATTTTCTTATACAGGGATTAATGGGGTATTTAAACTAAAAAGTTATAATCACCCATTTCCATATTTGAAAAATAATTCTCCTAATATGCACAAACAAATGAGCTAACTTACTATACAATGTCCTAAATGAAATGCAATTCTAAATGACATGATTAACACATATAGAGGATAGGGGATAATATAATAGGAAATATCATGCAAATGGGAAAAGATCCTAAAAATGAAAATATGCGTGAAAATGTAATAAATAGCACACAAAGATGAATCTAGCGCAAGACAACCTAAAGGGTCTAGCGTTGGACTAGCCCATTTCTAATAGTCCTTACTAGCGTTGGACTAGCAAGTAAGCGAAGAGAGAAGCCACAACTAGCGTTGGACTAGTGTGGTGACGTCATGCATTAACAATTCACAGTGAAACAAATAAAACATAAATTAAAATAAATAAACACATAAGAGCACGTAGCACATAACACGTAAACATAATATCTAGATGCCAAAATCCTAAGAAAAGCGGATAAAACACATAACACATAAGCCACATAAACACGCAACCTATCTATTACATCGGGGAGCGCCTAACTACAATCTAGAAGGGAAAAATATAATAAAACAAATCTAATTATCCTATCTATTACATTTTTGAGGTATTTAAATGCCTCTTGAATCATTGTAAAAAATTAACTAAAACATATATAAGAAAATTTAAATGAATATTTAAATCAAATAAATAAAGCATATAAAAATATAAACACATAGGAACACATAAGAGCACATAAGAGCACGTAATTGACATTGAAATAATAAAAATAGGGGTACCTCCCGTTTGAAGTGGTGACTAAATGGAGTCAAATTGTCCTATTTATACTCACAATGAACAAAAGAATCATGGCACCAATTTAATTGAAAAAAACAATAATAATAAAAGTACTAAACTCACACTAATATGTCAGACGTAAAGAAATTTAAGCAAATCTAAAAAATTCCAAGTTAAGTATATTCTAAAGTAACATAATTAGTTATTGAAGAAAAGAAACAATCATAACAAAGAGAGTCAAAATTCACCATGGACTGAATTGCAAAGATTGAAAAACCTTTGGGGACAAAAATTATATTTTTCCAAAGTTTAGGGGTCAAAATTAAATGAAAGATAAAATTCAGGGACCAAAATGCAATTATTTTAAGGACCTAGGTGAAAGGAATTTAAAATGTTCTGGGCTACAATAAAACTACTCCAAAGATCAGGGGCCAAAGTGCAAATCGTAACCAGATCTGGGCAAGATAAAGGGCATCGGGCCAATCTTTTTATTTTACTTGGGCCAAAGCTACCTAAGCCCAACTGAAAACCCAAGCTAAAACACACAGGCCAACCTGTCTTTTTATCCCTCAAGCCCAGCCAAAAAATTCATGGGCTCCAACCTCCGAACCCAACCGAAACCCAAAAAAAAAAATAAACTAAAGCCCAATCACAAGCCCACAGAACAAAAAAAATGGCCCAAACCCCTTTTTTTCTTCTTTTCTTTTCTTTCTTTCTCCTTCTCTTTCTTTTCTTTCTTTCTTCTTCCTTCGTTTCTTCTCCTCCTCTGGCCAACCGAAGCTTACTTCAGTTGGCGGCCATGGTGGCCGCCGGTGGCGCCACCGCCGCCGACTGCCACCGCCGGTGACCTCTCCGGTCACCAAAAATCCTCAAAATACACCTCCCCACTCGATTTTTCGCGTAGGTTCCATTTCCGGAGTTAGTTTTTACAAAAAGTGAGCCGAAAGTGGTCAAAATGCCAAGAAATCAGTTCAGTTTTTATTTTTTCAAAACACCATATCTTTCATCAAAAATCATGAAAATTATACTACAACACTCTTACAACTCCTACAATACAAATATGATTTTATTTTGACAAGAAAAACAACATAAAAGGACTAAAATAAATCAAAACAGTCCCCTAAGATTCTTTCTTTTCATTTTGGTATTTTTTCAAACGGTTAACATGCATGCATAAAAAACATTTCCTTTTCCTCAATCTAGTTCATGCCATTTCCCAATTTTCAGCAATACAACAACAACAATAAAAACCAGCAAAAGCAAGATAAATTAAAATCAAAATGCATCTAATATGCTTAAAAAAAAAACTGGAAAATACCTCAATGAAAGTGGAATTGCCTTGGCTGAAGTTTTTTTGATGCCTTTCTTTCTTTTTTCGGTAGAGAGCCAAGAGAGAGAGCCGAGAGCCTCCCTTCTTTTTTCCTTGTCTCTGTTTTTGTTTCTTGTCCTCCGTCTGTGAGAGCCGAGAGAGTAGATTGAGGAAGTAGTTTTTTTCTCTTTTTTTTCTTCTTCTTTTCGGTCCAGCCCAGAGAGAGCCGAGAGCCTTTTTTTTTTTTGTGTCATTTTTTTCCTCCTTTTTTCAAGAGAGAGCCCAGAGGGATGGAGATTTTCTTTTTTTTTCTTTTTGGCTTCCCTGTTGTGTCCTCTGGGAGAGAGCCGAGAGAGGAGATTGAGGAAGTAGTTTTTTTTTTTTCTTTTGTTTGGTTTTTGTTCTCGTCTGTTAAGAGCTAGCCGAGAGAGGGAGGGAAAATTTTTTCCTTTCTTCCTTCCCCTGTCCTGGAGAGAGCCGAGAGATGTCTTGTAGCCAAAAAAGGAGCTTGTGTGCTCAATCTTCCAAAATGATGATTTCTCAATTAATGAAAAGACAAGTCTATGGTCATTGAGTGTGAAAATGGGTTAATAGTTAATTTGGTGAAACAAAATGATCAAAATGATTTTTTGATTGATTTTTTTTATTTTTTTTATTTTTGTTGTTTTGTTGTTTTTTTTTTTTTCTCTTTCGTAAAGCAAACCTGCAAAAAATGAGAAAATGTACATTAAAATACAAGAAAATAAATAACTTATTAAATAGAAAAATCCTGGGAAAATATTAAAAATTGACAAAAATTTGGTGTCTACAACGGCGTCACGTCACGTGTTCTCACGAGTTTGGCCAATCGATAAATTGCTTATCTCTTTATTAATCAATATAAAATGAAGAGATAATATTTGACTAGTACAGTCCTAATATGACTGCACGTTTTGCAAGACAAGTAAAGTAGTACACAGGTTCTCAATCTCTACCTCTTGTTACAACTATAAATAGAGGTATCTCAACCAAATTAAAGACACACACACAGACAGAGACAGAGATATCAAGAAGCATCTCATACACTCAAGTATTGAAGCTCCAAGCTACGAAGGTCTGGGTCTCAAAGCTCCTCAAGTCTTCCGCATATCAAGACTTGAGCCTTCAAATATTCTCAAGTTCTTCAAATCTTCCATATCAAGATTTGAAAGAATCGGTGGTTGATTCGAGAACAAACTGCGAAGCCCTTGGATTGGTGTTTGAGGAGAAGAATCGAAGGAAACTCTCCATAAGTTCGAGAAACTTCCAGAGATTGTACCCTCATATTTTTCTAAATTTATATATTACATATTTGTCGTGTATTTCTTTTTCTTGTCGTTTTGCAGACTTGAAATTTTTATCGCGTACAGTTTAGTTTAAGCTTTGGGTCAAAGTATGAAATCAAATCTGAATTAGTGATTGAAAGTGGAATGAAGGGGCAGCGGCTGGTTTGCTTCGTTTCAGTTTTTTTTACGTTAGTTTGCATGAAGTTGCATGGAAATGTTCCAAAACAATCGCACTTTAACCCCCCAAGTCTCTTCTTGTTTCACTATGGCCCAAATAATTGGAAAAATCAATCAAATTGACCCCTCAAATTTCCTTTAATTTTTTGCAACCAAGTCACTACTTGTTTTAATTCTTACATGGGTTGTTCACCTTCCTTTAAATGCTTTGGATTGATTCAATTTCGTGTTCATTTCCATTTCATGTAATTATTCATTAATTAAAGTGGTACCTTGACCCTTTTATTATTTTGGAGGGTAAATAAATGATTTCACTTCATTAGGGCCCCAATTTGCAAGGGAGGTACACTCTATCCCTTATTTTACCTTTATTTGATCCTACTTGCCCTACGTGAATGTACGTGTTTTATTGCATGCATTTTGAATGTTTTATTTTATTTATTCGCTTTAGTTGTTTCAATTTTGTTTATTTATTTTAATTCCATTTGTAATTATTTGGGGAAGGCACTTGAATGTCAAATTTGTAATAGTTAGGTATTTTAATTTTATTTTCCCCTTTAGATTGTAGTAGGCTTCCCCCCGAATGTAATAGTTAGGGTTTTTATTTGCTTTATTTGCCTTATGTGTGTTTTGCATGTCTATGTGCTATGTGTTACCGCTTTCTTAGGGTCTTGCATCTAGATATCATGCTTATGTGCTATGTGCTTTATGTGTTTATTTACTTTATTATGATTTATCTGATTTATTAGACTATAATAAATGCATGTCGTCACCGCACTAGTCCAACGCTAGTTGTGGTCCCTTTTTTATAATTTCTCGCTAGTCCAACGCTAGTTGAGACCCTTTTCTCGATTTTCCACCAGTTCAATGCTAGTTGGAATTCATAGACATGGGCTAGTCCAACGCTAGACCCTTAGGAGCCCTTGGCGCGTTAGATCATGATTGTGTGACAAAAACACTTCATCTCATGCATATCTTTACTTTCTAGGACCTCTTTCACCATGTTGCATGACACTTTCCTTATATATGTATGCCCCTTCCCCCGTATTTTCCGTTATATGTATATTACTCGCTCCTTTTGTATGATACATAACATTAGATTTGTATTTCAATTTTAGAATTAGGATTAGGGTAATGCATTTGCTTGATTAGATTAGAGAATTCCCCTTGGATATGGGATATGGACGAGTTTGGCTTTTCTAGCCTTAGCACGCTCGTATTCCCTCTATTAAAGGGTAAATTGAGTCACGAACATTAGTCTCCCGTACCCGACATGATGCATTCCTTTAAGACATGTATATTTCTATAATTATTTTATCCTTTTCCTCTTCTTAGAGTCTCATATTTTTGCATTATTCGTGACTTCTCCAAAGGATCATTATTGGGCATCACAATTAATGTGATTGGCACCATTCAAGCTTTGAAGAGAAATTTTGCTCCTCGATGTCCCCCTAGGTCTAGGGTTTGCATTCATATTAGCACGTCCAAATGTGATAAATCTTTCGGTTAAAATAAGAAAATCCTTGACTAAATCGCGCAACTAGCCTTGGCTAGGTTGAGAGGGTGCCTTGGACCTCGTCCTTGCCTTCCCTCTCTTCAAATGTGACTCCCGAACCTTTTTCTTTGATTTACGTAGACTTGGAGTCATTTTAAAAGGATTTTTTCTATTTTTCTTTAAAAAATTCATTTTTTAGGTGACTTGGTACACCTTAACTCAATACCAAGTGGCGACTCCGATTTTTATTCAAAAACCCTTTTTAAAACTATTATTTTTGGGTCAAAACGTCGTATTTTCAAGTCCCGTATAGACCCGTGCTCTTTATTCATTTTTCAATCAACAATTCACTTTTTAAACCATTTATTTATTTATTTTTCTTATAAAAAATGGGGCGCGACAGTCTTGTGCATATCCTGGACCTTAACCCTCACCTGATGATATCCAGCCCTTAGATCTAACTTGGAGTGGTACTTAGATCCACCTAATTCAGCTATCAACTCTTCAATGTTAGGGATAGGGTACTTATCTTTAATAGTTAATTTATTCAAGTGTCTGTAATCAACACAAAAATGCCAGGTTCCATCCTTTTTTTTAACCAGCAGCACAGTTGATGCATAGGGGCTATTGCTGTGTTTAATAATTCCACTATCTAGCATTTCCATGACTTGTCTCTCTATTTCAGATTTTTGAGAGTGCGGGTACCTGTAAGGTTTGATTTTGAAAGCGTGAGCATCAGCCTTAAGGGGTATTGCATGGTCCAGACTCCTCTCAAGTGGTAAGCTTGTAGGAGCAGCAAATACATCTTTGTACTTGTCCAATAACCCCCTTATTTCTGTTGGTGTGTCCGTATCTAGATTCCCTTGCTGGAGTTCTGATGTTATGTTGTAACAGCTGTGCTTATAATTGATGTAGTCCCTTAGGTCCTTGTTCCTCAGCAAATTGAGTTCAGCTTTTGCTACACATCCTTGCAGGATTACTTCTTCTGCTTCGCTAAGGATAGCTATGTGTAGCTTATGAAAATCAAAGGTGATAGGGCTATAATGAGTCATCCAATCCACCCCTAAGATCAGATCCCATCCCCCCAGTTCCATGATCCTCATGTCAAAACAGAATTTGTCTCACTTTATTTTGCTATTCCAAGACACGTGAAGAGCATGAGCAACACTTGAGGATTGTCTTACAAACCCTAAGAGACCATCAACTGTACGCCAAATTCAGCAAGTGCAAATTTTGGCTGGAGAAAATTGCTTTTCTGGGACACGTAATTTCTCAAGAGGGTATTTCAGTTGACCCGGCGAAAGTAGAGGCTGTGACTAATTGGAAGAGGCCAGAAAATCCCACCGAGGTCCGCAGCTTTCTAGGACTGGCTGGATATTACCGGCGTTTCATCAAGGACTTTTCCAAACTAGCCGGTCCTCTAACCGACTTGACAAGGAAACATGGTGTGTTCATTTGGAATGCCCGAAGTGAGACAAGTTTTCAAGAGTTAAAGAAACGATTGACCATGGCTCTAGTTCTAGTTTTACCTAACGGAGGTGACGGGTTTGTCGTGTATACCGATGCGTTGCGGGAAGGTCTAGGATGTGTGCTAATGCAAAACCGAAATGTGATATCTTTTGCCTCGAGAAAGTTAAAACCCCACGAGCAGAATTATCCAACCCACGATCTGGAGTTAGCCGCCGTTGTTTTTGCTCTGAAGAAATGGAGACACTACCTATATGGGGTAACCTTTGAGGTTTACTCCGATCACAAAAGCCTGAGGTACCTCTTCTCACAGAAGGAATTAAACATGAGGCAGCGACGGTGGATGGAATTTCTGGAGGATTACGACTGTACCATCAACTACCATCCAGGCAAGGTGAACGTAGTGGCCGATGCTTTGAGTCGCAAGGCGCAAGTAGCAGGGTTAATGATTAAAGACTGGAATTTACTTGAGTCGGTTTGCGAGTGGAAACCCTACCTTGGGAGTCATAAAGTGATTTTTGGTAACATTACGGTAACCTCCACCCTCTTGGAAAGGATTAAAGACGCTCAAAAGGAAGATTCACTGGTGCAGAAATGGGGAGAGAAAGTGGAAAAAGGAGAAACAACTGATTTCAATTTTAGTCCTGAAGGTGTTTTAAAATACCGAAACCGAATAGTGGTGCCGAAGGATGAGTCGTTGAAAACGGAGATTCTAGAGGAAGCCCATCGGTCCAAGTATACAATCCATCCGGGTAGTAGCAAGATGTATCAGGACCTGAAAGGAACCTATTGGTGGGATAATATGAAGAAGAAAATCACTCTATACGTGCAAAAATGTCTCATTTGCCAACAGGTTAAGGCGGAGCATCAAAAACCATCGGGCTTGTTACAACCCCTTGAGATACCTGAATGGAAGTGGGAAAACATCACCATGGACTTCGTCTCAGGTTTGCCGCGAACGCAGCGAGGACACGATGCCGTTTGGGTGATCGTTGATATATTAACCAAATCGGCCCATTTCTTGCCAGTAAACATGAAGTACTCCATGGACAAGTTGGCTCAACTGTACATGGACGAGATTGTAAAGCTACACGGTGTTCCTGTGAGCATCGTCTCCGATAGAGATCCCCGGTTCGTATCTCGGTTTTGGCAGAAGTTCCAGGAGACTCTAGGGACTAAACTCAATCTAAGCACCACCTATCATCCTCAGACGGATGGACAATCGGAACGAACAATCCAAACTCTCGAGAACATGCTACGGACTTGCATTCTGGATTTTGAAGGCAACTGGGGTCAACACATGGCCTTAATAGAGTTTGCATACAATAACAGCTACCATTCGTCGATTCAAATGGCTCCATATGAAGCATTATATGGACGAAAATGCCGATCACCAATTTACTGGGATGAAGTTGGCGAGAGAAAGGCCTTAGATCCAACCACTATTCCATGGATGGAAGAGGCTCGAGAAAAGGTCAAGTTGATACGGCAACGACTCCAAACTGCTCAAATCCGACAAAAGAGCTATGCAGATAATCGAAGAAAAGACTTGGAATTTGAAGTTGGAGACCATGTGTTTCTCAAGATCACACCCTTACGGAGTGTCACAGCAGGCAAAGGAAAGAAACTCCAACCGAGGTTCGTTGGACCCTACAAGATCCTACAGAGGATAGGTGCAGTAGCATATAGGCTAGAGCTGCCGTCAAGTCTCTCTAGAATTCACGACGTCTTCCACGTCTCGATGCTAAAGAAGTACTATCCCGACCCATTCCATATCTTACAACTTGAGGAGATTGACGTAGACGAATCGCTTGCTTACGAAGAGAAACCTGTCCAAGTACTTGACCGGAAAGTTAAAGAGCTAAGAAACAAGCAGATTCCGTTGGTTAAGATACTGTGGAGAAACCATGGGGTAGAGGAAGCTACTTGGGAGATGGAAGAAGGAATGCGAAAGAAATACCCTGAACTTTTCGTGAGTTGAGGTGAGAAATTTCGAGGGCGAAATTCTTTTAAGGGGGAGAGAGTGTGAGAACCCGTAATTTTTTTCCATTTCCTAGGTTTTATTATATTCAATGGCTTGTTTTCTGCATTTTCGTGATTAGGAAAATTTCTAGATACTTTTAAGGAGCATATATAGTTTTTAAATGATTTTTCTAGTATCGAATAGTTTTTGAGAAATTAAGAGCGTATACCGGACGTGGGACCCACTAGGGCGAAAAGTTCAGAAAAATTCGGCCAATTAGGTTAAGTTTTGGATACTGGGTTTAAATTATCGGGTGCTAAGAGATAATTAGAGGTTGCTATTTGGATTGGTGAGAGAGGAAACAAAGTGATAGAGATGCATTAATTATAGTGACAAGTGTCACTTAGAGAGTGGTTGGACTTGATGACCACTATTCACCTTTTACCATTTGACCAAATAAATCACAAAAATTACCAAAATTTCACCATTTTATTCTTCTCCTTGGCCGGCCAACTTCAAGAAAGAAAGAAAGAAAACTCTCCAAGTTCTTGATTCCATTTAGCTCAAATCCATCAAAACAACCACTTAAACTTACTTTTGTTCCATAAAACCTCTTCACTTAGGGTTGGTGAGGTGATTGGTGAATTTGTTTGGAAAGCTAAGGTGTCTAATTGCTCTCTCTCTTGTATTACTAAGGTGAGTAGTGAAGGACCTCTCTCCTCCCTCTAATGATGTTTAATTCATGATTGGTGGTGGTATAAGATGCAATTTTATGGATTATATCTTGATTTTTGGTTGAATTGGTGAAGTTTTATAATTATTGGGGATTTTTCTGTTTTCATATGAATATGATTATGTGGTCATGTATGATGATTGGAAATGATATTTAAGGAAGCTAGAAGGTGGAAAAAGTGGTTAATTGCAAGCAATTTCTGTTTTGGAAAGAAAATTGAAAAGTTAGGGTTTCATTGTTCTTCATTCTGCCCGGCCCTGTAGCTCATAGTTAGAGGCAGAATTGGCCTTGTGTTAAAACATGAAAGTTGTAGGAAATGATATTTTAGAGATGTCTGTAAAATTTCAGGTCAATCGGAGTAGTGTAGCTTGATAAAAGATGGAATTACCCTTGCTGCCCTGGTTTTACCCGAATTTGATAGTTGCGTCTGTAAGTGGTTATTTTGGTTGGGAATGCTTCAGAATTGGTTGTTAAGGTCTTCTGATGAAATGTATCCTTGTATCTTAGCTTTCGGATGACTTTGGAATTACTGGATTTGGACTTAGGTAGCCTGATTTATGATGTTGTACCAGAATGCGATTTTTGAACCTGTTTTTGCGGTTCTGGTGTAGTAGATTGCATTTTTGACCTAGTTGCACTCGAAACTAGGCTGAGTGACCTTCTGTAACATTGTAACCCTATCTCTTAGCTTTGAAATGGTGTATCTTGCACCTCCATCTGATAATCGTAGTGCCATTGGTACCAAAACCGTAAAATGGGGTCAAAAACTATTTTTTTTGGGTTAACACTTAACTCCATTTCCGGATTTTTCTGGTTTCCTCTAATGCTTATGTATGCTTATGGAACCCTGTTTTGGTAGTATTTGGCATTGGTTTATGACTCGTTATCGAGTCTCATTGTACTTGTTTGCATGTTTTAGGGTGTGACGGTGGTTCACGACGCTCCTTTGACGGAGGTGTATGAAATATCATTTTCAAGCTTGGTGAGTGTACTACTCACTTGTGTGTTACTGTATGGCTTTGATATTTGAACTGGATGTGTTGAATGTTTATTGCACCTTCGATATTGATTTAAGTGAGGATGTACTTGATCACTCTCACTTATATGCCTTATATCATTGTTTATCATGTTATTGGAATGTTACATGGAATGTTACATGAAATGAAAGTACTTGACTTGGTATCGTTTGGACGAGTATCCAACGACCATGATTGTTACCATTGAGCTCAACCCCATTGGTAGTTGATTGAATCGAGCCGGCGAGGGCTTGGTCGTGCCAATTAATGAACCTTGGGGACTGTTGTATGGAATCTTGTAGTGTGAGAGACTCTCGATTCCGGTATACTCGAGTAATACCACATTGCAAGTGTTTGGAGTTCGGGCCCGGTAGGGGTATGTTGGGTGGAAGGAATGGAAGTAAAGTGGAGTCTACGGTTGGATACTTTGAAACATTGACGGAGAGTCAATGAGGTTCGATCAAGAATGCAAACGAGGAAAAGGGCTCTTGAGAGCCGCCCGTATCCTTTTATCACCACTTTTGATGTGTGCCTTTGCTTACTTTTGATCAATTGGAATGAAAAGCTTTATGCTTATGTGAACTTTGCTGCTTGAGTGGTATTATCTCACTGGGCGTAAGCTCACCCTATTCCTTTTGTTTTCCTTACAGGAAAATAAATACTTTTGGACTGCAATTGATAGTTGGTTGCCGAATTGAGCTAGATGGACATATCTTTTGTATAACTCCTAGATTGAAACCCTAAATGTACTTTTGGGACCGTTTCTCTTTTGATTTGGCAAACCATACATGTATCCACTTTTGAATACTTTTGCATGCCACTTTGGATTGTAAATGCTAAATTTCAAGATGTGAATGTTTGCTTGATATTTGGTTGGGTTCTGACGGGTCGGTTACTATTCATGGCCGACTCCGTTTCATTTTTTTTTTGTCATTTTGACATGTTTATGCGCGTTTGTATGTTCCGGAACGTATTAGATCGCTCTAAACTGAACCGTTAGTCCTGGCGAGAGCTGGGCAGGCAATCCGCTAACCCCTTTGGTTCGCCTTAGGGGAAGGTGGGGCTGTCACATGTTTACTTTTCTCGCTCGAATTGTAATTTACTTGAATATTATTGTTCTACTTGAATATTGGGATTGTTACTTGGACAACATGCTTGCATGTGTGTTTTCTTGGCTTCACGAGCAATTGCTCACCCCCGTAGATTTGTTTTCCTTAACAGGAATGGATGGAGTGAAACTCGGTGGAACCCTTTGGATGTACTTTTGTATTAGGGTTTCAAATATAATCGACTAGACATTTTGGCTGTTGTATATATTTGGGAATTGATGTATCTTTTGGATCCTGAAGTAAGAATTGGGTAACTGGTGTATTTTGAACACGTGGTGCAACACTTGGATATTCGATTATGGAAATGACTTTTCCTTATTAGACTAGTATAAATTGTTATATATTGTTAAACTTGAATCGATTTGTCTCGAGTCCTGGCGAGAGCTGGGCAGCCGTTCCGCGGATACCCTTGGGTTCGCCCTTGGAAGAAGTGGGGGCGTCACAGTAACTTCCTTAGGTGTCCCCGAAATTTGCTCAACACTATTTCCTTGATCTACCTTGGAGAGTGGCATACCTAGATCACCTTGTTCCTGCCCTTGACTTCCACCAGGCATATCTCTCCGCTTTGCATGAAAAGCCTTTACTTGTGCCCTGGCAATTTCTATTCTCTGGGCTTTCTCCAGAACCTCTGTAAAAGTATTAATTTGTGCCACTGCCAAGGCATCCTGTATTTTCACATTTAGTTCCTGTACAAACCTCCTTACACTCCTTTGCTCCGTAGCTATTAATTCGGGAGCAAAATTGGATAGCTTAGTGAACTGGGTCTCGTGCTCAGATACACTTAGGGTTCCCTAACGAAGTTTAATAAAATCGTCTTCCCTCTTCTCCTGGACTAACGGTGGAAGATACTTTTCATTAAACTCACTTACGAACTTCAACCAGATTCATGCAGTCCCCTTTCTCTCTCATTTAGCCCGAATTACGTTCCACCAGGCTCTAGTTGGTCCTTCAAACTGAAAGATAGCAAAATGCACCTACCTATCATCCGCATAGCTTAAAGCAGCAAATATATTAGTCATCATTTCTAACCACCTCTCAGCTATCTCAGGGTCCGGCCCTCCCAGGAACTTAGGAGGAGAAAACTTTTGGAATCTCTCTAGAGCCCTATCTTACCCCATTTCAGGATCCCTGGGTTGATTAACAGGGGCTTGACCCTGCTGCTCTACCAGTCCAGCAAGTATATTGGTCATTTGCTGAATTGCCGTTGCTACCTAGTCCCCCCTTCAGCTCGGGGTCGAGGTTGTGGCTCAACCGTTTCACCTCTCTCTTCTCTCGGTTCCCGTATTGGTTCTTGTGCCTGTCTAGCTCCACGGCCACGGCTAGAACCGCATCCTTGGGTAGTTCCACGTCCTTGACTCCGCCTACCCTCCATAACTCTTTTGAACAATAGTCTATATAAGTATAATCAAAATAAAGTAGCCATAAAATTCGATAAAAGCATTTTCAAATCGTAAAATGAAAAATAATAGAACACATTGATAATAACATACTTTCTTTATATACATATCATAGCAATTTACATATCCTATGGGAGATTAACCCTACGTATTGCTCAAGCACTATACTTAATCAAAACTTGAAAAAGTACAACCAAGTACGTACGCATGAATAATAAGGTCCCAAATCTCACTCATATCTTCAATATATCCCAAGTCCAGACTATTCGCATCCCCCGTGCCTTGGTTTTCGCCATCCACAGTTATTCTCGGGATATCGACTTATCATAAAGGTACCACTCTTTGGTACTCGGGTATAGGAATCCGAAAATATGATAATTCACCACTCGAGTTAGCTAGGCTCAAGAGGAAATCAACCACTTTTGAGATTCCTACCCAACATACATATCTAAGGTCCCTAACAATAGATATTTGTTCCACACTTAACAAGCCAATCCCCACAGTCCGAGAATCCTCTCGCAGCACGAGCTCGATAAGAGCTTTGATACCATCTGTGACGACCCCACCTCCCCCTAGGGGGTACCTCAGGATTTAGCGGATCGCCTGCCCACCTCTCGCCAGGATTCACTCACTCATGTCAAGAAATTAGGGCACAACCTCAAGAATAAGAGAAAAAAGAGTTACCAAATTTGGAACGTACAAATACATTCATTTCTATCTTAAACATCCATACAATCCCAAAGACATCAAAAGATTTGAGTTCTCAATACATTTGACCTTAATCGCGTGACTAGTGCAAGTACAATTATAAAATTTCCAAAAAAACTAGACTACGCTAGCCTGTACCAGTCTCACGCCTCGCTCGTATCCCCTGTAAGGAAAATAAATGGCGTGTAATGAGCTAAAAATCCAATGAGATTCCAAATATCAAGTTGACCATTATTTAAAAGTACCAGTATCAACGTAGCAAAACAGCGAGCATAATAAGTTCATAAAAGTGAGCAATAACACTTCAAGTAGCAAATTTCAAAATGAGCGAGTGTAAAGTTTTTTCAAAAGAAACAATAACCCGATAAGTAGTAATCATGTCAAAGTATAAGGATACGAATGGCTCTCCAGAGCCAAGTTCCCATTGCTTCACCAAAGCTTGATCAAGTAGTAGTTTACACTCCGTCAACTTTCGAGTAAAGTAACCAGTCCAGTAGAGCACCACTTAGCTACAATCGCCGTCCACCATCCAACCCCTTTACCAGACCCAAACACCACTAAACACTAGTGGTAATACTCGAGCATACCGATTAGTCGAGGAGATAACACTCCACTCGACAACACCAGATACCCATGGTTCGTTATCTAATCGACCAAGCCCTTGCCGGCTCGACTCGATTAACTAGCCAGTGGGGTTTGGGTCCCCAAGAAGTCGATGACATAACATATCCAATCGACTGAATCAAGATAAAAGTACGGAGACGGGAATGAGAGGCACCTTCCACTCGGATTGAGTGTGGTATATGCTGCCGCTCAGTACTGACAAGTCAAGCACAAGTATATCAAGTCAATTGCAATAATAAACGAGTACATATCACATTAGGGCAAGTGCGATAAAGTACACCCTTGTCCGACCAAACCAATCAAATATCAAGTATTTAAATCAAGTCTCATGTTCAATCATGTACTTGGAAGCACTCACCAAAGATTTTGTGCTTGTCAAAAATCACGTTCAGGTGTAACTCCTTGGTTGGAGGCCAAATCTGCGATACAATATCATTTAAAAGCTTGAAATCAACTAGGGTTCGAAACATAGGAGTTTCGCTTCAAGAAGATCAAGTAAATGAAACTCATTTAGATAGGATTCGTGTTACGTATCCAACTCTAGAAAATTCATGCTCGATCTTTTGGTGTTGTTAAAGAAGCAACTAAAACTTTGGAATTCGCATTTGTGTCTAAAATACAAGGAAAACATATTCCGAGTTGTCACTACTTTCATTTTTCCAAGGGTACGAGTTTCGGCCAAATTTCAGCTTATATACCTCTACAAAAGAAGACTCGAATACCACAGACAATCCAAGTTCAATTCGACCTCAAATCTTTGCTCAAGTCGCGAGTACACACGCCTTACTCTCGAGTGAAAATTTGGGCGGCATGCCCTTTGTATTTAGCTATTTTCCAGCCATTTATGGCTTCATTATTTTCCTCAACTCATCCCAAATTCACAGATAAGCAATCTTAACACAATAGCCCTTCAACTAGGCTCAATGTCTTCCAAATACAAGGCAGTTCTAGCAATACAACTATCAAAATCAAAGCTGGAACTAGTATTAAAGAAGAATAACTAAGTAACAGGTTTGACATCTTCCAGCGTTTTGGTCACAGCTGAAGCTACACTTATCGGATCAGGGTACACTTTATTGCATTTCGAAGCTAAGACAGAGAGCTACATTTCTTATGAAGACATCAACACCCAGTTCGTGCATTTTCAAGGTCAAAATGTGAAATCTCAGAGAAAACAGAAAGCTGCCCGCGAAATAAGCTTTTGGCAGTCAGGGGTTGTTTAGTCGTTTCAGACTCTACAGTACTCCGATTGAGCTAAAATTTTGTAGGTAGATAGTTAACTCCATTCTATTCAAATTTTATGTTTTGAGCAAGACCTGATTCAGCCTTTATCATAGGAGAATATACAATCCAGAAACAGGGCAGATTATACTACAATTGCTGGAATTTGATGTTTCAATGCTTAACACTAACATTCATGTCTTGAATCACTACCCCAAGTCCCTATTCAAGCTCAGCAACATCATCTACATGATAAAAAACAATAATCATAACTCAAATTTTCAAACCCTAGCTAAACATTCCACCATATCATTCAAAACTAACTAATTAACGATAGGAAACCAAGAACATAAGCTTATTTCCCAATTTTAACATGACTAAGTACAAGAAAAGGAAAGGAAATCATGATACCTTCCAATAATTGCTTGTAAGTGAAAACCACACCCATTTCTTCCGAAACTTTTCCCACACAAATCTTTCCAACCACCAAAAGAGAAGTTTAACGATTTGGTTTGGTTGTTTTTACTCAAACAAGGATGGATTGACGGTGAAAGTTGGAGTTTTCTCTCTTGCTGTTTTTCCCTCCTCAAGCTCGGCCAATATGAAGAAATGGAGAAGAAATGAAGTTAACAGAATTATAAGAAGATAGGAATTTGTTTGGTCAAAGTTGGATAGATCATCGCCAAGTGTCGTCGCGAGATTAAAGCTCAATTTTTTTTCTTTTTTCCTCTTTTCTTGGTCAACATTTTCGGCCACCTCTAGCAATGATTTTAGGGTTGATATTTCTGAAATAAAAGAAACGATATTATGGTAATAAAGTAGTGTTCAAGTGGTGCAAACAATCGGTAGCAAACGGTACACGTCGGTTCAAGCCGTTTTTCCCTAACTCGCGCATACTAGTGTTTTCATTTATGATTCATTCACTTATTATTATCACTTCCAATCACACACTTTTTCTTATATAAAACTCACTCTTAACCAACAAATTTAGTACACACACCTCACCAAGTGATCACACGGCCAAAATATACGAAAACCCTAATTTACCCGAATTACAAAACTAAGGGTAAAACTATTAAATCTCTTATTCATTACAACTATTGAGGGAGTAAATGAGTAGTAAAACTATCATAAAATAATTGAGTCAAAATAAAAGGAAATTTTAAGAAACTATGAGCGAATTTTCCAGTCGTCACACTCTCTTCCCCTTAAAAGATTTTCGTTCTCTAAATTCATACATTTATTCTTAAATAACTCAGGGTATTTTTTTTCTTGCATGCCCGTCTCTAGCTCCCAAGTCTCACTATTAGCCAAACTTTTAGCCAGATAATTAAAAACATGAAATTTACCTTGGTGGTCTAAGGCATACATTCTGGCTGGCACTCTGGGTTTATCCCCTCATACATTCGGTTGTTTAGGGCTTGATTGCCAGCTGATTGAGCATCACTAATTAGGGGGCAATTGGCGATCTGATGCTTAGTACTACCACACCTTAAGCATTTTCGAGCTTTTCTCCAGCAATTATCCTCGGTATGGTAAGATTTCCCATAATACCCGCAAGTTACTGGAGGGCCTGAGGTCTGACCTCCCTGCGAGACACCTCTTGTTTGTCCCCTTCTACCTGGGGTTCCTCTTGCAGTAACTTCCTTAGGTGTCCCCGAAATTTGCTCACCACTATTTCCTCGATCTACCTTGGAGGGTGGCATACTTAGATCACCTTGTTCCTGCCCTTGACTTTCACCAGGCACACCTCTCGTCTTTGCATGAAAAGCCTTTACTTGTGCCCTGGCAATTCCTATTCTCTGGACTTTCCCCAGAACCTCCATAAAAGTATTAATTTATGCCACCGCCAAGGCCTCCTGTATTTTCGCATTTAGTCCATGTACAAACCTCCTTACCCTCCTTTGCTCCGTAGTTATTAATTCGGGAGCAAACTTGGATAGTTTAGTGAACTGGGTCTCATGCTCAGATACACTAAGGGTTCCCTGACGGAGTTCAATAAAATCGTCTTCCCTAATGGAAGATACTTTTCATTAAACTCCCTTACAAATTTCAACCAGGTCCATGCAGTCCCCTTTCTATCCCATTTAGCCCGAATTACGTTCCACTAGGCTCCAGTTGGTCCTTCAAACTGAAAGATAGCAAAATGCACATGCCTATCCTCCGCATAGTTTAAAGCAGCAAATACATTAATCATCATTTCTAACTACCTCTCAGCTATCTCAGGGTCCGGCCCTCCCAGGAACTTAGGAGGAGAAAACTTTTGGAATCTCTCTAGAGCCCTATCTTGCCCCATTTCAGGATCCCTGGGCTGATTAACAGGGGTTTGACCTGGCTGCTCTACCAGTCGAACAAGTATATTGGTCATTTGCTGAATTGCCGTTGCTACCTGGTACCCCCTTCTGTTCAGGGTCCACGTTATGGCTCAACCGTTTCACCTCTCTCCTCTCTCGGTTCCCGTATTGGTTCTTATGCCTATCTAGCCCCACGGCCACGGTTAGAACCGCATCTTCGGGTAGTTCCACGTCCTTGACTCCACCTACTCTCCATACCTCTTTTGAACAATAGCCTATATAAGTATAAGCAAAATAAAGTTGGTATAAAGTTCGATAAAAGCATTTTCAAGTAGAACACATTGACAATAACATACTTTCTTTATATACATATCATAACAATTTACATATCCTATGGGACATTAACCCTGTGTATTGGTCAAGCACTACACTTAATCAAAACTTGAAGAAGTACAACCAAGTACGTACGCATGAATAATAAGGTCCCAAATCTCACTCATATCTTCAATATATCCCAAGTCCAGACTATTCGCATCCCCCGTGCCTTCGCTTTCGCCATCCAGACTTATCCTCGGGATATCGACTTATCATAAAGGTATCACTCTTTGGTACTCGGATACAGGAATCCGAAAATATGATAATTCACCACTCGAGTTAGCTAGGCTCAAGAGGAAATCAACAACTTTTGAGATTCCTACCCAACATACATATCTAAGGTCCCCAACAATAGACATTTGTTCCACAATTAACAAGCCAATCCCCATAGTCCGAGAATCCTCTCCCAGCACAAGCTCGATAAGAGCTCTGATACCATCTGTGACGATCCCACCTCCCCCTAAGGCGTACTCCAGGGTTTAGCGGACCGCCTGCCCAACTCTAACCAGGATTCACTCACTCACGTCAGGAAAATAAGGCACAACCTCAAGAATAAGAGAAATAAGAGTTACTAAGTTTGGAACGTACAAATACATTCATTTCTATCTTAAACATCCATACAATCCCAAATACATCAAAAGATTTGAGTTCTTAATACATTCGACCTTAATCGAGCGACTACTGCAAGTACAATTTCAAAATTTCCAAAAAAACTAGACTACGCTAGCCTGTACCAGTCTCATGCCTTGCTCGTATCCCCTGTAAGAAAAACAAATGGCGTGTACTGAGCTAAAAGCCCAGTGAGGTTCCAAATATCAAGTTGACCATTATTCAAAAGTACCAGTATCAACGTAGCAAAATAGCGAGCATAACAAGTTCATAAAAGTGAGCAATAACACTTCAAGTAGCAAATCTCAAAATGAGCGAGTGTAAATTTTTTCAAAAGAAACAATAACCCGATAAATAGTAATCATGTCAAAGTATAAGGATACGGATGGCTCTCCAAAGCCAAGTTCCCATTGCTTCACCAGAGCTTGATCAAATAGTAGTTGACACTCCGTCAACTTTCAAGTAAAATAACTAGTCCAGTAGAGCACCACTTAGCTACAATCGCCGTCCACCATCCAACCCCCTTAATGGGCCCGAACACCACTAAACACTGGTGGTAATACTCGAGCATACCGATTAGTCGAGGAGATAACACTCCACTCAACAACACTAGATACCCATGGTTCGTTATCTAATCGACCAAGCCCTTGCCGGCTCGACTCGATTAACTAGCCAGTGGGGTTTGGGTCCCCAAGAAGTCGATGAGATAACATCTCCAATCGACTGAATCAAGATAAAAGTACGGAGACGGGAATGAGAGGCACCCCCCACTCGGATTGAGTGTGGTATATGCTGCCGCTCAGCACTGACAAGTCAAGTACAAGTATATCAAGTCAATTGCAATAATAAACGAGTACACATCACATTAGGGCAAGTGCGATAAAGTACACCCTTGCCCGACCAAACCAATCAAATATCAAGTATTTAAATCAAGTATCATATTCAATCATGTACTTGGAAGCACTCACCAAAGATTTAATGCTTGTCAAAAATCACGTTCTGGTTTAACTCCTTGGTTGGAGTCCAAATATGCGATACAATATCATTTAAAAGCTTGAAATCAACTAGGGTTCGAAACATAGGAGTTTCGCTTCAAGAAGATTAAGTAAATGAAACTCATTTAGATAGGATTCGTGTTACGTATGCAACTCTAGAAAATTCATGCTCGCTCTTTTGGTGTTGCTAAAGAAGCAACTAAAACTTTGGAATTTGCATTTGAGTCTAAAAGACGAGGAAAACATATTCCGAGTGGTCACTACTTTCATTTTTCCAAGGGTACGAGTTTCGGCTAAATTTCAGCTTATATACCTCTACAAAAGAAGACTCGAATACCATAGACAATCCAAGTTCAATTCGACCTCAAATCTTTGCTCAAATCGCGAGTACACACGCCTTACTCTTGAGTGAAAATTTGGGCGGCATGCCCTTTGTATTTTGCTATTTTCCAGCAATTTATGGCTTCATTATTTTCCTCAACTCATCCCAAATTCACGGATAAGCCATCTTAACACAATAGCCCTTCAACTAGGCTCAATGTCTTCCAAATACAAGGCAATTCTAGCAATACAACTATCAAAATCAAAGCTGGAACTAGTATTAAAGAAGAATAACTAAGTAACAGGTTTGACATCTTCCAGCGTTTTGGTCACAGCTGAAGCTACACTTATCGGATTGGGGTACACTTTATGGAATTTCGAAGCTAAGATATAGAGTTACATTTCTTCTGAAGACATCAACGCCCAGTTCGTGCATTTTCAAGGTCAAAATGTGAAATTTCAGAGAAAACAGAAAGCTGCCGCGAAATAGGCTTTTGGCAGTCAGGGGTAGTTTAGTCATTTCGTACTCTACAGTGCTCCGATTGAGCTGAAATTTTGTATGTAGATAGTTAACTTCATTCCATACAACTTTTATGTTTTGAGAAAGACCTCATTTGGCCTTTATCATGGGAGAATATGCAATGCAGAAACAGGGCAGATTCTACTACAATTGCTGGAATTTGATGTTTTAATGCTTAACACTAACATTCATGTCTTGAATCACTACCCCAAGTCCCTATCCAAGCTCAGCAACATCATCTACTAGATAAACAACAATAATCACAACTGAAAGTTTCAAACCCTAGCTAAACATTCCACCATATCATTCAAAACTAACTAATTAACCATAGGAAACCAAGAACATAAGCTTATTTCCCAATTTTAACATGACTAAGTACAAGAAAAGGAAAGGAAATCATGATACCTTCCAATAATTGCTTGTAAGTGAAAACCACACCCCTTTCTTCCAAAACTTTTACCACACAAAGCTTTCCAACAACCAAAAGAGAAGTTTAATCGGTTTAGTTTGGTTGTTTTTACTCAAACAAGGATGGATTCAAGGTGAAAGTTGGAGTTTTCTCTCTTGCTATTTTTCCCTCCTCAAGCTCGGCCAACATAAAGAAATGGAGAAGAAATGAAGCTAAAAGAATGATAAGAAGATGGGAATTTGTTTGGTCAAAGTTGGATAGATCATCGCCAAGTGTCGCCGCGAGATTAAAGCTCAAATTTTTTTCTATTTTCCACTTTACTTGGTCAACATTTTCGGCCACCTCTAGGATAATTTTAGGGTTGATATTTCTGAAATAAAAGCAAGGATGTTAAGGTAATAAAGTAGTGTTCAAGTGGTGCACTCAATCGGTAGCAAACGGTGCACGTCGGTTCGAGCCGTTTTTTCCTAACTCGTGCGTACTAGTGTTTTCACTTATGATTCACTCACTTATTATTATCACTTCTAATCACACACTTTTTCTTATCTAAAACTTACTCTTAACCACCAAATTTAGTACACACACCTCATCAAGTGATCACACGGCCAAAATATGCGAAAATCCTAATTTACCCGAACTATAAAACTAATGTAAAACTCTTAAATCTCTTATTCATTACAACTATTGAGGGAGTAAATGAGTAGGAAAACTATCATAAAGTAATTGAGTCAAAATAAAAGGGAATTTTAAGACACTATGAGCGAATTTTCCAGTCGTCACAGACGGTGTGCTTAAAGGACAACAATGTTGAAAATAGATAAATGACTACGATTATGTTGCATGTCGTTTGGTCAACCTCACAATGCTCTCAAATAAAGACATCCTCCAAGACATGAAACATCTTGTATAAAGCTTATGGGAATTCCAGGTGGCACTCCAAAACTCTCTAATTAGCTCTTTGTCATGGAATGTCAAATTCGGACCTACACAACAAATAACACAATTGGTATATATAAGTTTAAAACTACTCAACCACTTACCATTGGCAACCACCAGATAAGGATCTTCGCAATGATGATCAATTACCTTGGAAAATTTTCGAATCTGGTTATGCAAAGTGACAAAATTCTCCACAAGTTGTTGTTGGTTTGGCTCATCTTGCATGAATGGAACTAGGTCGTGATAGGTAGCTTGAATATCTTCAATTTGAACAACAAAATCAGAATGTAATGAGCCAGAAAATTGAGTAAGATAGGTCGGAACATCATTATCGAAATAATAAGGATGGTGAGAACAAGTTTCAAGTGTAGAAACTCCATTTGAAACTTCATTATTCCTCCCAACAAGCAAATTAGGGTCATGGTTGAAATTGAACATCAATGGATAGCAAAGAGATACAACACTTAAGATGCAAACTCCATGAAAAGTGTGATATTCTCCAATGGATGTAGGAATAAAACATGTCATGATCAACTCAATTTCTCCTTGCTTAACCTGCATAAAAGTAGAAACACTAAACACGGCAAGGTTAAGTTTGTTAGTACAATCATAACCTCTCCTAACATCATTGACTTTGGCAATAAGTGATTGCTTTTCCTCAATAGCCGATTCACTCAAGGCAGTTTTTCCCCTCATGCTTAACTTTGGCCTCAACCCTTCTCTCTCCCCTCGAGTTTTTCCCTTTCTCATTCTCACTCAATTCTAACTCGAGTTCACTCAACTCTTTTGATTGTTCACTCTCATTTTACACTTCACACTTCTCAACTTGCTCTACCTTCTGGCCATTTTTCTCAAATTGATGTTTTAGATATGCTAAGTCAACACAAAGTTGCTTAGAATTAAGCGACACAAGACTTCTCAATTAAACATCCACCATTGTCCCAACAGCACATGTGTCACTTGAATGGGAACTACATTACACAACACCTCATCCACGTATTGGCCAATACGAAAAGGAACAAGTGTGTGCTTAGTAACCCAAATATCACCACTAGCACTTTGCAGCTTGTAAGGTCGAAAATGATCAATGATTGGAAGATTCAATTTCTCAACCAAGACAGTACTTGTGAGGTTAATTTCACAACCCTTATCAATGGCCAAGCTGCAAACTCTATCCTTGATGTGGCAACGAGTATAGAACCAATCATTTTTTTGAGCTTTGACGATTTCCAATTGCTCAGTTATCTCATGCAATGCCACAACATTTACTCCTTTAGGCACAAGATGGTGAAGCTCCAGTTGAGCATTCGTTTGTCTCATACTTATATTACCTGCAAAACTCAACAAACGTTAGTAGAAAATGCCTCATTCACTCCCTTAAGTGTTTCACTCACCCTCGTGTTTAAAACACTCTAATGTTCTCACCAATCACTTCTCAAGTCACTTGATTGCTTTCCTTGAAGAATTCAGAATTTTCTCAAAGAAATTCAATCAAACCTTCACCAAATTCACACAAGATGGTGGCATTTTTGAGGCTGAGATTTTGGAAGCTAAATGGATGGATAAGGACTCAAAAAAGGCATGAATTATAAGCTGGAAAATTACAGGTTGCTGCCCTTAAGGATTACTCCAAAATTAGGAAAGTATGGACTTGACCCTTGACCCAAATTTGGAAACTAACAACTAATTGGAAGCCAAACTGATTTGGACTCCTTTTAGGACTTGTAGACACGAAAATAACCTGGAAAAATATGCAAAGGCTCAAATTTATATAGCTAGACAGATTATAGAATGCAACTAACAAGAACAATGGATGGCGGAAATTTTGAAATCCTGGATGGAACTCTACCCGACTTGCACTTGGCTGAATTTTTGGGAGTTGTAAACAAGGTTTCTTGGATTGTTTTTTTGGGTAGTTTAGCTGCTGATTTTCTGGTTTCTCACGTGTGCAAAAGTTACCAATCAGAATTTGGCAATTTGAGTGCAACTAGGATTTGTTTTGCAAACCCAAGTCAAGTTGGTTTCCAAGTTCAAGTTGGTTTCCTTTTTCCTTGTGAATCCGATTCTGATTTGATTCTTTTTCTTGCGTTCTCTTTTTTTTTTTTTTTGTAAACGCAATCAGATTTCTTTTCTTTCTTTCAATTCAGATCACACTTCAAGAAACAAGAACTTGGTTTAGGGTTTTGCATAAGGTCGGCCCCCAATTTTCAAGAAACAAGAACTAGGGTTTGGTTGTTCAAGATATGGTAAACTTGACTTCAAGAATTTAAGAACCCTAGATTACTAACCCAATACTTCAAGATTCACCCAAGAATTTCCAGAAATTCAAGATATTATCAATAACTTCCAAGAAACAAAGGGAATCAGCCACGGTATGCAAGAAACACAAGAATCAATATGACCCAACTAGAAACCCTAGGCTTGAAGCTTTGGGTCTTCAAGAACAAGTGATACGAACTCGACCCAACAAAAACCTGTCTTGATGAACCAAGTCGATCAGGCAGCGGAAGGATCTATCTTGATCAGGCTATGGAACAATAACTACCTTACTAGACCTAAAGAGAACCCGTCTCTAAAAACCTAGTGGATTGGTTATTGGCTTGAAAGAACAAGATGATGTGATCATCTTGCCTTGAACACCACAAGTATCCAAGCTAAATACTTGATACTGTTCAAGAAGAAACTCAAGTTCCATCAAGGAACTCCATAAAAGGAGACAACTCTCTTTTTATTAATTCATCTTCAATATCATGTGTCTCAATAGTTAAATAAAGTTGGCTATTTATAGCCTTACAAGACTCAAAATCCTAATCTAAATTGGAAACAATACAAGCTTCCTAATTTGACTTGACACAACTTCCTAAATAAATTTGGAAGCAATTAACTACTTTTCTAAAACTCTAATTCAATTAGAATAGGAAACTAACTGACTCAATTGGCTTAACTATGGTCAACATGACCTTAGCCTTTATTTCCCTTAATAACTCAAGACTAACTAACAAGTATTGCTGGAAACTTACTTAAATAAATAACAAGAAATAAGCATGACAAATCTTCAATGATTCTTGAACCCGATTGCACCATCAACCATCAATCGAATTTTCTTGAATTTGAAGGGAATCCAAATCTTCATGTTCTCATCACTAAATGTTGTTTTGCTCAAGCTTAACCAAAGGTTGCCGAAATTCCAAAGTAGCAGAAAAAACCATGAGCTGTCCAGATTTGCATGCCCTTTTGGCCAACTTTTGGTGTTTAATGTGACAGCCCCACCTTCCCCTAAGGCGAACCAGAGGGTTCGGCGGGCCGCCTGCCCAGCTCTCGCCAGGACTCAGTCGTTCACTACATTCCTCAAACAGATTACAAGATAAAACTCAAATATTACATCAAATTCTCCAATAATTACATATCAAAAGCGAAGCGGAAATGATTCTCAACTATACATAAAATGATTTCCAAATCCAAATTGTACAAAACATAGGGCATCCAGTCACGTGCACAAGTACTACAAGTCCTTCCTTCGCCTTGAGCCCTGTGGAGGGGAATAAAATATTTTTGGAGTGAGCTAGAAGCTCAGCGAGTAACCAGTAAAATGTAGCCCTGTAAAATATTTTCCGAATTGGTTGTTGAGGTCTTCTGATGAAATGTAGCCCTGTTTCTTATCTTTAAGCAGACTTTGGAATTTCTGGATTTGGACTTTGAGATCCTGAGTTATGATGTTTCCACTAGAATGCGTTTTGGTGAATCTGTTTTACGTTTTTGATGTAGTATCTTGCATTTTTGACCTGTTTGCACTCAAAACTGGATTACGTGACCTTCTGTGATGTTGTAGCCCTGTCTTTTAGCTTCGAATCGGTGGGTCGTACACCTTCATCCGATAATCGTAGTGCCTTTGGCACCATTACCGCAAAATGAGGACAAAAACTGTTTTTTTTCAGGGCCAAAGCTAATCGCATTTCCGAATTTTCTGGTTTCCTCTATTGTTTGTGTATGCTTAGGGAACCTTATTTTGGTAGTATGTAGAATTGGTTTATGACTTATAATCGAGTCTTCTTGTATTTATTTGACTAGTTTAGGGCTTGACTTTCATATCCGGTCATTTCCTAGCTAAATTTTGTACTTGAATGCCATTAAGCCTAGTGAACGGCTTTTGGGAATGAGATTATTTTGTACGAGATGTTGGGACTGATTTGAGGACATAATGAAGCCATGATGGCTGGAAAATAGGTAAAAACAAGGGATATGCTGCCGAAATTTTTCTTGAAGGCTAGTTGGATTTACTTGTGATTTGAACGAAGGGCTTTTGGGTTGTTTGAGCCTAGGTCTTCATGTTACCTTTTCGTTACCAAAAATCATGTTTTACACCCTTGCTTTAGTAATTATTTGGCGAGGCATACGACTGGTAGTCGAGCCTCACATGTGCATTCTGTATACTCGATTTTGAAAGTGGAACCTTCAATTGTTTTCCTTGGATTATTTTAGGGTTTCTTGGTGATTAAAGCTCTCTTTCGGGAGGTATCTGCACTGACCTTGGTGAGTACTACTCACTTGTATGTTACTATATGGCTTTGAATGTAAATTGCTTGAAGTGAATTGAATGTGACTTGATTGAAGTGAAAGTGTACTTTATCACTCTCACTTATATGCCTTATATCATTGTTGTCATCTTATTGGAATGTTACATGTAATGTTACATGAAATGAAATGAAAGTGAATTGATTGGACGAGTATCCAACGACTACAAATGTTATCATTGAGCTCAACCCCATTGGTAGTTGATTGAATCGAGCCGGCGAGGGCTTGGTCGTGCCAATTAATGAACCTTGGGTAAAGTTATATGGAATCTTGTAGTATGCGAGACTCTCGATTCCGGTATACTCGAGTAATACCAAAGTGCAAGTGTTTGGATTTCGGGCCCGGTAGGGGTATGTTAGGTGGAAGGAGTGGGAGTAAAGTGGAGTCTACGGTTGGTTACTTTTGAACATTGACGGAGAGTCAATGACGTCCGATCAAGAAATGCAAACGAGGAAAGGGCTCTTGAGAGCCATCCGTATCCTTTTATCACCATATTTGACGTGTACCTTTGCTTATTTTACTATATTGAATGAAAGCTTGATGCTTATATGCACTTGGTTGCGTAAGTGATAGTATCTCACTGGGCAATTAGCTCACACCGTTCCTTTTGTTTTCCTTACAGGAATATGACTCTTTTGGAATGAATCTTGATAGATGGTTGCCGAATGAACTAGATGTATATCTCTTTTGTATTGTATATGAAGTGAAACCCTAAATGTACTTTTAGGGCCGTTTTCACTTTCAATTTGGCAAACCGTGTATATATTAACTTTTGAAAACTTTTGTATGTCACTTTGGATTGTAATTGCTAAAGTTCAAGATGTGAATGTTTGCTTGCTATTTGGTTGGATTCTGACGGGTCGGTTACTATTCATGACCGACTCCGGATTTCATTTTTTTTTATTTTGGGTTATTTTGCCCTTTTGCCTTGTTTACGCGCGTTATAAGTTCCGGAACGCAATAGATCGCTCTAAACTGCACCGTTAGTCCTGGCGAGAGCTGGGCAGGCAGTCCGCTAACCCCTTTGGTTCGCCTTAGGGGAAAGTGGGGCTGTCACAAGATCGGTAGGTTCTTTGGAAGTCAACCAATATTTGGAAATCAACCAAGATTTGGCAATCAATCAAGATATCAATCAAGATGTGGAAATCAATCAAGATATCAATCAAGATTTGGAAACCAATTAGGATTTGGAAATCAATCAAGATTTGGAAACCATTCAAGGCAAGGCTGCCTTTTTTTTTCCTTCTTTCTTCTTTTTTTTTGTTTTTCTAACTTGCCAATTCAAGAAAATAAGGTAGCCGTGCTTCAAGATTCAAGAGGATGATTTTTAGGGTTTTCAAAGTATCAAGATTTTTTTTTTCAAGAGCCCACTATGCAATCCAAGAACTTCAAGAAATTACCAAACCAACTACAAGAAACAAACACAAGGCAAAAACAAAATTCGGATGAACAGTACTACTACAGTAGCGGCCGACTGGAACAGTCATGAACAGTCTCGATGAACAGTACCGCAGTGAACAGTTCCAATTTTTTTTTCTTTTTTTTTGCTTTTGACGACTCAACACAAGGTTACGACTTTACTTAGAAGAAATTTAATGGGAGTTAAACCCTTGAAAAATCAGTTTTCAAGAACGTAATCACACCAAAAAATTTCAATCTCGATCAATCACAGGGTAGGTTAGACTCAAGTGACAAAATCAAGAAAACAAGAATCAAAATTTATTTTTGTTTCTTTTAAATCAAAAGGCGGCTAGGGTTTTGGTAGAAAAATAAATAGAAAAAAAAAGAAAAGAAAAGGATATTAACTTGAATTAAGAGCCGAAGCTCTGATACCAGATGATACGAACCCAATTCTCCAAGCACCACTCGAGAAGAAATCGAATCGATCAGGCAGCGGAATAATCTATCTTGATTAGGCTATGGAACAATAACTTCCTTACTAGACCTAAAGAGAACCCGTCTCTAAAAACCTAGTGGATTGGTTATTGGCTTGAAAGAACAAGATGATGTGATCATCTTGCCTTGAACACCACAAGTATCCAAGCTAAATACTTGATACTGTTCAAGAAGAAAACTCAAGTTCCATCAAGGAACTCCATAAAAGGAGACAACTCTCTTTTTATTAATTCATCTTCAATATCATGTGTCTCAATAGTTAAATAAAGTTGGCTATTTATAGCCTTACAAGACTCAAAATCCTAATCTAAATTGGAAATAATACAAGCTTCCTAATTTGACTTGACACAACTTCCTAAATAAATTTGGAAGCAATTAACTACTTTTCTAAAACTCTAATTCAATTAGAATAGGAAACTAACTGACTCAATTGGCTTAACTATGGTCAACATGACCTTAGCCTTTATTTCCCTTAATAACTCAAGACTAACTAACAAGTATTGCTGGAAACTTACTTAAATAAATAACAAGAAATAAGCATGACAAATCTTCAATGATTCTTGAACCCGATTGCACCATCAACCATCAATCGAATTTTCTTGAATTTGAAGGGAATCCAAATCTTCATGTTCTCATCACTAAATGTTGTTTTGCTCAAGCTTAACCAAAGGTTGCCGAAATTCCAAAGTAGCAGAAAAAACCATGAGCTGTCCAGATTTGCATGCCCTTTTGGCCAACTTTTGGTGTTTAATGTGACAGCCCCACCTTCCCCTAAGGCGAACCAGAGGGTTCGGCGGGCCGCCTGCCCAGCTCTCGCCAGGACTCAGTCGTTCACTACATTCCTCAAACAGATTACAAGATAAAACTCAAATATTACATCAAATTCTCCAATAATTACATATCAAAAGCGAAGCGGAAATGATTCTCAACTATACATAAAATGATTTCCAAATCCAAATTGTACAAAACATAGGGCATCCAGTCACGTGCACAAGTACTACAAGTCCTTCCTTCGCCTTGAGCCCTGTGGAGGGGAATAAAATATTTTTGGAGTGAGCTAGAAGCTCAGCGAGTAACCAGTAAAATCATTAAACAAATATATTTCACAATGTTGCATTTCGATCATTTCGATGATGTCATGATTCAGAGATCAAATGTACGTTTAGTGCTCTCGTGAGCCGGTGAAATCACAGCACTTGAACACCCAACGCTCAAATAGATCATTTAACATTAACATTAACATTAGGAGGGAGCCCCTTTTTGAGCTCCGGAGCCATTTGCTCCGTCATGTCACGAACTCACGAAAATGGTGGAGACGTTGGTGTCCAGCACAAGACTTTCCCAGAACTCATTGAAGCCAAATCATGTCATGAATTCACATGCAAGCACGCATGATATGCAATCGAGTACATAATGCAAGAAACATTTCACAAGTACTTTGGAAATAGTTTAGGGTCACTCACCTCCATGGCTCAGAAATCATCCATCATATAACATTGCCTTGCGCAAATCCAAGTCTGAGATCACAAACTCAATGCAAACAAATCCCTTCAAAGTTCGGACAGCACTTCCCCTGAATTTGCTAACTTTTCCAGCCATCATGGCTTCATTATTTCCTTATTCCAACCCAAAGGTACACACACACAACAACAAATTCATCCAATAGCCATTCAGCAAGCTCCAAGTAGTACAAGTACAAGTCAAGCTAGGGAAAAGTCCGGAAATGAAAGTTAAGCTCAAAACCAGAAAAATAGATTTTGACATCCTTTTACGGTAATGGCACCAAAGGCACTAAGATTGTTGGATGAAGGTACAAGATACACGGTTTCGAAGCTAAGAGATAGGGTTACAATATTGCAGAAGGTCACTCAACCCAGTTTTGAGTGTAACCAGGTCAAAAATGCAAGATACCATACCAGAATCACAAAAACAGATTCACAGAACGCATTCTAACGGAAACATCATAACTCAGGCTCTCCAAGTCCAAATCCAGAAATTCCAAAACCAACTGAAAGCTAAGAAACAGGGAAAAATTTCATCAGAATACCTCAACAACTAATTCCTAAGCAATTCCAGCCAAAACAACCAATTACAGGCGCAATTCTTACATTCGAGTAAAACCAGAACAGCAATAGTAATTTTGAATTTTCTCAAGCTACACTGTTCCGATTGACCTGAAATTTTGTAGGCACCTCTAAAATATCATTACCTACAACTTTCATGTTTTAAGCCAAGGCCCATTCGGCCTCTAACTAGGAGCTAAAAATTCGGGCAGAATGTTCCTTCACAAAACCTAATTTTCTGAAATTTCTTCCAAAACAGAAATTGATTGCAATTGTCCACTTTTTCCACTCTGTTTATGGTTCATGTTCATGTTTATTTGGAGCTCAAGAAGGGGCTCCCTCTTAATGTTAATGTTAATGTTAAATGATCTATTTGAGCGTTGGGTGTTCAAGTGCTATGATTTCCCTGGCTCACGAGAGCACTAAACGAACATTTGATCTCTGAATCATGACATCATTGAAGTGATCGAAATGCAACATTGTGAAATATATTTGTTTAATGATTTTACTGGTTACTCGCTGAGCTTCTAGCTCACCCCAAAAATATTTTATTCCCCTCCACAGGGCTCAAGGTGAAGGAAGTCATAGATAGCCACACAATCATGCTCATATTAAAACAGAAAAATCCCCAAAAATTATAAAACTTCACCAATTCAACCAAAACCAAGAAATAAGCCATAAAGTTGCACCTTATACCACCACTAATCATCAATTAAGCATCACTAGAGGGAGGAGAGTGGTTCTTCACAACTCACCTTAGCCATACAAGAGATAGAGCAACAAATCACCTTAGCTTTCCAAACAACTCCACAAAACACCTCAAGACCACTTAGCAAAGAGAATTTATGGAATGATTTGGAGTTTTATTGGTTGGATTTGAAAATCATTTTATGTATAGTTGAGAATTATTTCCGCTTCGCTTTTGATATGTAATTATTTATTGGAGAATTTGATGTAATATTTGAGTTTTATCTTGTAATTCATTTGAGGATTGTAGTGAACGACTGAGTCCCGGCGACACCTGGGCAGGCGGCCCGCCGAACCCTCTGGTTCGCCTTAGGGGGAGGTGGGGCTGTCACATTTAAACCTAAGTTTATATTACAAAGTGAGAGGATAAGATAATGGTCTTGTTGTTCTAAACGTGAATCTTGTTAAGAGCTGCGGAAAATTTGCTATCCTAAAATTGCAGCAGAGATGTTAGCTGGAAATTGCAGAAGCATAAGCTTCGTAACTTTGCATGAGTTTTGTGACGGCCCTACCTTCCCCTAAGGCGAACCAGAGGGTTCGGCGGACCGCCTGCCCAGCTCTCGCCGGGACTCAGTCGTTCACTACAGTCCTCAAATAGATTACAATATAAGTCTCATATATACATCAAATTTTCCAATCATTACATGTCATAAGCGAAGCGGAAACAATTCCCAACTATACATAAAATGATTCCAAATCCAAACGGTACAAGATATATGCCATCCAACTACACAAATAACGTAATACAAGCTCTTCCTTCGCCACGAGCCTTGTGGAGGGGAATAAAATAGTTTTGGGGTGAGCTAAAAGCTCAGTGAGTAACCAGAAAAATCAGTACTCAAATATATTTCCCAATAATGCATTTCGATAATGTCATGATTCAGTAATCAAATATCCGTTTATTACTCTCGTGAGCCAGTGAAATCATTGCACTTAAACACCCAACGCTCAAATAGATCCTTTAACGTTTAACAGTAAGAGGGAGCAATGTTGGTGCTCCAGATAATGTCATGAACTCATTGAAGTGGTGGAGACGTTGGTGTCCAGCACACGAATTCCAAGCACTCATTTGAGCCAAAACATGTCATGGACCACATGCAAACACTCATGATATGAAATCGAGTAAATAATGCAAGAAAACGTTCAAAAGTAACTTTGGAAACAGTTTAGGGCCACTCACCTCCACGGCTCAGAAACCATCCATCATATATCATTACCTTGCCCGAGTCCAAGCCCTAAATCACAAACTCAAAGCAATCATACATTCTCAAAGTTCGGACAGCATTTCCCCATAAATGCTTCATTTCCAACCTACAATATATTACCAATCACACATACGGTTAATAAGCAATAAAATATATCCAATTAGGCCACAATATCCCTCAATAAAAGCTAATTAGAAGCTTAAGAGCCACCATTAGAAAAACCCCCAATTAAACCCTAGAAACCGGAATTTATTCCCTCAAGCGTAACTTTTCCGCAACGATCGCAGTTAACGTATAAAAGTTCCGTTTAACACCTTTTGGCACAATATCCATAAGTGAAGCTACCCTTATCGGATTGGAATACAATTTATACCATTTCGAAGCTAAGACAAGGACCTACAACTTTCATGAAGACCACTCAGTCCAGTTCTCACCCTAACTAGGTCAAATTTACCAAAACAACTCCAGATTTTCCAGTTCGAAACTCACTGTGAAATTCAACTAGCAGTCCTTATTCATTCACTCATATCTCAGCACACACAACTCCAATTCAGGTAATTCCAAAGCCATTTGAAAGCTAAGATACAAGGTTATAATTCTTAAGAAGACATCATCAACCAATTCGGTAATATTCCTGGTCAAACTAACCACTTACAGAGGCTGATTTTCATTTTCGGACAGAAACAGGGCAGCAGGGGTATTTCGGTCTTTTCACAGGCTACGTTGCTCCGATTGAGCTGAAATTTTTTAGCCAACTATAAAACATCATTCTCTACAACTTTCATGTTTTGTGCTAAGGCTAGTTCGGCCTCTAACAAGGTGAAATAGAACCGGGCAGAAGCAGGGCAGGTTATCATCCAAGCTGGAATTCATGTATTCAAGTGCTAATCCTCCACAAAACAACATCTAAAACAACTAAAAACCACTAATAAGCAATGAATTGAAGTAAAGAGGATGTTCTTGGCAAAATACCTTAAAACCACAAGAAAGGTAGGAGCTTAATCTTTCCTCCTCCAAAACAACTCCACCAACACCTTTAACCTTCCCTAATGATCACTTGTATGGTGTAGTTTGTGATTTGGTTGGTTGAAACTCAAGATTTGGACAAGAATTGAAGTAACAAGATGAAGGTTTTTCCTCTCTTTTCTCTCTACATGTCTCAGCCAAGAGGGGTAAAGAAATGAGAAAATGTTGGTCAAAATTGGAGTTTAGGAAAGTTAAATAAAAGTTAGGCAAGTCAACTTCCAATCGGATCGCGACACTTGGCCCTTCTTAAGTTTATTCTTATCCCTTTGTCTCTCCAAGATTAACCATCTAAGTAACCTCTAATTATCTCTTAGCACCTTGTAAAATAATATCACTTAATACGAAACTCCAACAAGTTGTCAAAAATATATCGCATTTACCGTACTAGCGGGTCCCACGTCCATAATACACTTCAAACTTAACGTGGACTAACTTGTATCAAGAAAATGATTTGAAAACTATATTCCCTTATAAAAATGTATAGAAAATTAATATATTGAAGAAAGGCATAAAATTATAGACAAGGAAACAAAATAATGTCTAGAAAATATATAAAAATTTTCGGGTTCTCGAACTCATTCTTTCGGGGCGTCAGATGTGAGAACCCGTAACTTTTCCATTTTCTAGGTTTTATTATCTTTCATGTCTTGTTTTCTGCATTTTTTTGACTAGGAAAAATTTTAGATATTTTTAAGGAGCAGATATAGTTTTTAGATGATTTTTCTAGTATCGAATAGGTTTCGAGAAATTAAGAGCGTATACCGGACGTGGGACCCACTAGGGCGAAAAGTTCGGAAAAATTCGGCCAACTAGGTTAAGTTTTGGATACTGGAATTAATTTATCGGGTGTTAAGAGATAAGTAGATGATGTTAAGTGGATTGGTATAAGAGAGACAAGATAGGTAAGCATTTAATAAAAGGTGACAAGTGTCACCATTTGAGTGGGTTTATCTTTAAGACCACTATTCATGGTCTTACCAATTGACTAACTAAATCAAAAAACAACCAAAATTTCTCCATTTCTCTTCCCTTGTTGCCCGGCCCTCTCTCTCAAAAAAAGAAAGGAAGAAACTCTTCAAGTTTTGCTTCCATTTAGCTCAAATCCATCCAACCAACCATTGAAACTTGCAATTTCTCCATAAAACATCTTCAAGTAGTGTTAGTGAGTTGATTTGTGGAGTTATTTGGAAAGCTAAGAGGACCTATTGCTCTCTCTCTCTTGTTTCTAAGGTGAGTGGTGAAGAACTACTCTCCTCCCTTTATTGATGCTTAAATCATGCTTAGTGATAGTATGAGATGCCATTTTATGGATTATTTCTTGATTTGTGGTTGAATTGATGAACTTTTATAATTTTTGGGGATTTTTCTGTTTTAATATGAACATGATTGTGTGGCTATCTATGATGATTGAAAATGGTATATAATGACTGTAGAAGGTGGGAAAAGTGGTTAATTGCAACCAATTTCTGTTTTGGAAGAAATTTTGGAAAGTTAGGGTTATGATGAATACATTCTGCCCGAATTTATAGCTCCTAGTTAGAGGCCGAATTGGTCTTGGATTAAAACATGAAAGTTGTAGGGAATAATATTTTAGAGGTGTCTACAAAATTTCAGGTCAATCGGAGTAGTGTAGAATGAGAAAAGTCGAAATTACCCTTGCTGTTCTGGTTTTATCCGAATGTAAGAATTGCGCCTGTAATTGGTTGTTTTGGCTGGAATTGCTTCAGAATTGGTTGTTGAGGTCTTCTGATGAAATGTAGCCCTGTTTCTTAGCTTTGAGCAGGATTTGGAATTTCTAGATTTGGACTTAAGTAGCCTGTTTTGTGATGTTTACACCAGAATGTGTTTTGTGAAACTGTTTTTACGGTTTTGGTGTAGTATCTTGTAATTTTGACCTGGTTACACTCAAAACTGGGTTAAGTGACCTTCTGAAATATTGTAATCACTGATGTGCGACGGATCTAGACGAACACCAAGTTGAGTGGGTTTGCGGAACTTTGACCTTTCTAGAATCACGAGCCACGAACTAAGGATAATCCTTAACCCAAGACTAGCAAATTTAGTGAACCAAAAGTATAGATAGAAGAACGCCACAATCAAGGAGACTACTTGATTGATAAGTTCGATGAACAGCTTGAGATTAATTCTCAAGTATTCAAAGGAAATTCTCTTGAGGCAAGAGAGAGTGAATAAACTCACGAATATTTTATAAAATCTGAATTGTTTTTCAATGAATGAAAACCTAGGCTATATAGCCTTACAGGACTCAAACCCTAGAATGTCCAATGGACGACCTTGCCCTTCATTAAGGGTGAAAATATCTAACAACTAGTTAACTAAAATTAAGACTAATTCGGCCAAAGTGAAGGAAAAAGTGACCGAAATTATTAATGCTAACAAACAACTAATAATGGTAATTAAAACCCTAATTAGCAAGCTAGTACTCCATGAACTAGTCTTCATTTGGCTCTTCCATTTGAAGGAAAGTGTAGAGTGTAGTTTCTCCATTATGTAATCCTTCAATGGTCCTCAAGTCATCACCAACTCGTTCTTGAATCGTGCAAACAAGAGCTTGAAGTGAATCTTGAATTCTCCTAGCACGCGCTCTTGTAATTGGACCACTGGGTATTTGCATGACCTGAGCACTAGAAGTTTGAGCAGCCTTGAGCCCCTCCTCATTAGACCGTTTCCCTTTTGACTTGGCAAACCAGACATGTATCCACTTTTGAATACTTTTGTATGCCACTTTGGCTTGTAAATGCTAAGTTTCAAGATGTGAATGTTTGTTTGATATTTGGTTGGGTTCTGACGGGTCGGTTACTATTCATGGCCGACTCCGGATTTTATTTTTTTTATTTTGGGTTATTTTGCCATTTTGACTTGTTTACCCGCGTTGGTAAGTTCCGGAATGTATTAGCTCGTTCTATACCGAACCGTTAGTCCTGGCGAGAGCTGGGCAGGCAGTCCGCTAACCCCTTTGGTTCGCCTTAGGGGGAGGTGGGGCTGTCACAGGTGGTATCAGAGCCACTTCGCGTGGTCTCTGCGCGGAGTGAGCTTGGGGCCAAGTGGTGTTATGGTCCTGCTTTCGTGAATACGTCGAAAGGTATAAGTGCTCTTTTGAGCGTAAGCTATGAACTGTGCATGTTATAAGAATAAGGATCATTATCTTGGGACTTGAGAAAGCTAGGTATGTATGTCGGGTAGGAATCTTTAATATGGATGATTTACGCTTGGGACCGGCCGGCTCGAGTTGTGAATTATCTTATTTGGGATTCTCGTGCCCGGCTACTAACTCAATGAGAGCCTAGGTTAGAAAGGACTTGGGCGAACTAGAAAGGCGATTCTATGGAACTCCATGTGGTTTGTTCGGGGGTGGTTAAGCGTGATCCACCTTGATTAAGATATAGATGGTGTTGTTGTCGTAGAGTATGGACGGAGCCCTAGAGGGGGAAAAGCTCTTTGTGAGTTAATTTGCACTCGTGACCTAGTCTGTCTATAGTACTTTCGAATGATTCCGCTACTTTCATGGATCTCTCACATTTGTCTTTAATTGACTGCTACTGTGTGACTGGTTTGGTCCAGTTGTGTGTATACATGTTTTTGATCTGTGTGTACCTCATGCTTATAATTATCTTTACTATTATCTTTGCACCCCTAGATTGACTAAGATTAATGGAAGGCACACATAGTGGACGGGGGCGTGGGCGCGGGAATAGGCAACCTACGCCTGAAAGGGGCACTGGGGAAACCTCCTCTGGACCTAACCCTGAACCGAGAGTTGACCCCAACGTGCAGATAGCTGCCGCTATGCAGCAAATGACCAACCTGCTGGCACAAGTGGTGCAGCAACAAGGCCGAAACCCAAACCCTAATCCTGGAAACCCGAGCAACCATGTCGAAAGTGACGATAGGGCACTTGAGAGGTTCCAAAAGTTCGCACCACCGAAATTTATTGGGGAACCCGATCCGGACGTCGCCGAAAGGTGGCTCGAGAAAATGGTAGACATTTTCGCTGCCCTGCACTACACCGAAGAACGGCAGGTGACTTTCGTCATTTTTCAGTTGGAAGGGGCGGCCCGTTCCTGGTGGAACGTCATACGGCAAAAATGGGAACGGGAACAGACGCCCAGGACTTGGGTGAATTTTATGCGAGAGTTCAACGCGAAATTCTTCCCTCCTCTAGTCCAGGAGCGGAAGGAAGATGAGTTTATCCGACTTCGCCAAGGGGCCCAGTCTGTCACGGAATACGAGAGCCAGTTCACCCGTCTATCCAAATTTGCCCCTGAACTGATCATGACCGAGCAGCGGGGAATAAGGCGTTTTATCCAGGGCCTAAACGTAGAAATCCAGAAGGACCTCGCGGTAGCCCAAATCAACGCCTTCAGCGATGCAGTGGAAAAGGCGCAACGAGTAGAGAATGCGAGGCTGCAGGTGAAAAACTTCCAAGCCAAGAAAAGGGGCTTTCCTGGGAGTAGCTCTGAGCAAGAAGGTACAAGTACGCCCCCTAAGATGGGAAAGGGAAACGGAAGAGTACGACAACCAGGGGTGTCGCGTGATGTCCCTCAGGGGGGACCGGTCTCTGCTACTCGTGGTCCCTGTGGATATTGCGGAGGGCCAAATCATACGGAGGCAAATTGTTGGAAGAAAGAGGGAAAATGTCTGCGCTGCGGAAGTGCCGATCATCGGATTGCTGACTGACCAATTCGATTGCGAAAAGGAAAAGGGACCCCGCAACCAACTAAGACTAACCCTGGACAGTCGGAAAAGGAAGGGACTGGATCCAAGGTACCGGCTCAGGTGTATTCTTTAGAACACCATCAGGATCCTGACTCGTCTGAGGATGGAGAAGGTATGGTCCGTTGGGTACCTTAGATTTGATAGATTCCGTTGATAAGAAAATTTTGAGGGCGAAATTTCTTTAAGGGGGAGAGAGTGTGAGAACCCGTAACTTTTCCATTTTCTAGGTTTTATTATCTTTCATGTCTTGTTTTCTGCATGTTTGTGATTAGGAAAAATTCTAGATATTTTTAAGGAGCAGATATAGTTTTTAGATGATTTTTCTAGTATCGAATAGGTTTCGAGAAATTAAGAGCGTATACCGGACGTGGGACCCACTAGGGCGAAAAGTTCGGAAAAATTCGGCCAACTAGGTTAAGTTTTAGATACTAGAATTAATTTACCGGGTGTTAAGAGATAAGTAGATGATGTTAAGTGGATTGGTATAAGAGAGACAAGATAGGTAAGCATTTAATAAAAGGTGACAAGTGTCACCATTTGAGTGGGTTTACCTTTAAGACCACTATTCATGGTCTTACCAATTGACTAACTAAATCAAAAAACAACCAAAATTTCTCCATTTCTCTTCCCTTGTTGCCCGGCCCTCTCTCTCAAAAAAAGAAAGGAAGAAACTCTTCAAGTTTTGCTTCCATTTAGCTCAAATCCATCCAACCAACCATTGAAACTTGCAATTTCTCCATAAAACATCTTCAAGTAGTGTTAGTGAGTTGATTTGTGGAGTTATTTGGAAAGCTAAGAGGACCTATTGCTCTCTCTCTCTTGTTTCTAAAGTGAGTGGTGAAGAACTACTCTCCTCCCTTTATTGATGCTTAAATCATGCTTAGTGATAGTATGAGATGCCATTTTATGGATTATTTCTTGATTTGTGGTTGAATTGATGAACTTTTATAATTTTTGGGGATTTTTCTGTTTTAAGATGAACATGATTGTGTGGCTATCTATGATGATTGAAAATGGTATATAATGACTCTAGAAGGTGGGAAAAGTGGTTAATTGCAACCAATTTCTGTTTTGGAAGAAATTTTGGAAAGTTAGGGTTATGATGAATACATTCTGCACGAATTTATAGCTCCTAGTTAGAGGCCGAATTGGACTTGGATTAAAACATGAAAGTTGTAGGGAATAACATTTTGGAGGTGTATACAAAATTTCAGGTCAATCGGAGTAGCGTAGAATGAGAAAAGTCGAAATTACCCTTGCTGTTCTGGTTTTATCCGAATGTAAGAATTGCGCCTGTAATTGGTTGTTTTGGCTGGAATTTCTTCAGAATTGGTTGTTAAGGTCTTCTGATGAAATGTATCCCTATTTCTTAGCTTTGAGCAGGCTTTGGAATTTCTGGATTTGGACTTAAGTAGCCTGTTTTGTGATGTTTACACCAGAATGTGTTTTGTGAAACTGTTTTTACGGTTTTGGTGTAGTATCTTGTAATTTTGACCTGGTTACACTCAAAACTGGGTTAAGTGACCTTCTTCAATATTGTAGCCCTATATTTTAGCTTCAAAAAGGTGGGTCTTGCACCTTCATCCGATAATCGTAGTACCTTTGGTGCCATTACCGCAAAATGAGGTCAAAAACTGTTTTTTTCAGGGTTAAAGCTAAATCATTTCCGGATTTTTCTGGTTTCCTCTATTGTTTGTGTATGCTTAGGGAACCCTGTTTTGGTAGTATGTAGAATTGGTTTATGACTTGTACTCGAGTCTTATTGTGTTTATTTGAATAGTTTAGGGCTTAACTTTCAATTCCGGACATTTCTTAGCTAATTTTTGTACTTGAAGGCCATTAAGCCTAGTGAACGGCTTTTGGGAATGAGATTATTTTTGTACGAGATGTTGGGACTGATTTGAGAAAATAATGAAGCCATGATGGCTAGAAAATAGGTAAACACAAGGGATATGCTGCCGAAATTTTTACTTGAAGGCTAGTTGAATTTACTTGTGATTTGAGCGAAGGGCTTTTGGGTTGTTGAGCCTAGGTCTTCATGTTACCTTTTCGTTTCAAAAAATCATGTTTTGCACCCTTGCTTTAGTAATTATTTGGGCGAGGCATACGACTGGTAGTCGAGCCTCACATGTGCATTCTGTATACTCGATTTTTGAAAGAGGAACCTTTAATTGTTTTCCTTGGATTATTTTAGGGGTTTTTGGTGATTAAAGCTCTCTTTTGGGAGGTATCTGTACTTGAACCGGTGAGTGTACCACTCCCCTTATTTGTTGATTAACTTGGGGTCTGTATATGCAATCTGTGATATGATCGAATGTACTATCTGTTTGTTCTGGTTGAGACGAGAGTGTACTTTATCACACTCGTTCTCTTGTCTGTTCATATGCCAATTTACTATGTAAAATTTGAATCTGTTATCTGTATCTGTATCTGTTCGGACGTCGTTTGGAGACTGATATCCAACGACCTTTCTGTGACCTCTGAGCTCAACACCTGTGGCCAGTTACTCGAGTCGGGCCGGCAAGGGCCTGGTCGATTAGATAACGAACCACGGTAGTCTGTTTTGGGATCTTTGGGTATTGAGACCCCTTGATTCCGGTATACTCGAGTATTACCATTTCTGATCTGATTGGATTTCGGGCCCGGTGGGGGTATGTGAGGTGGAAGGAATCGAAGAAAGTGGAGTCTACGGTATTGGTTACTCCTTTAGCGTTGACGGAGTGTCAACTATTATTTCGATCAAGCTTCGATGATGCTAATGGGAATTTGGCTCCTGAGAGCCACCTGTATCCTTCTGATTTGAATCATTGGTTCCTTTACTTTACATCTGGCATGTGTACCTGATTTGTTAAATGTGAAATGCCATGATTTTACTGCTATATGTCTGGTACCTCATTGAGCGCAAGCTCACCCCTTTCTGTTTCTTTTTGTTTCCTTACAGGAAAATAAATACTTTTGGACTGCAATTGATAAATGGTTGCCGAATTGAGCTAGTTGGACATATTTTTTGTATAGCTCATGTATTGAAACCCTAAATGTACTTTTGGGACCGCTTCCCTTTTGACTTGGCAAACCAGACATGTATCCATTTTTGAATACTTTTGTATGCCACTTTGGCTTGTAAATGCTAAGTTTCAAGATGTGAATGTTTGTTTGATATTTGGTTGGGTTCTGACGGGTCGGTTACTATTCATGGCCGACTCCGGATTTCATTTTTTTTATTTTGGGTTATTTTGCCATTTTGACTTGTTTACCCGCGTTGGTAAGTTCCGGAATGTATTAGCTCGTTCTATACCGAACCGTTAGTCCTGACGAGAGTTGGGCAGGCAGTCCGCTAACCCCTTTGGTTCGCCTTAGGGAGAGGTGGGGCTGTCACATCACAAACTCCCCTCCTTAAAAGAATGTCGTCCTCGACATTCCATCTTGTACTAATCAAGTCATATCTTGCACTTACCACTTCATAATTCACAACTTACGCTCCCGAAGAGCACTTAGTCCTTTACACATTTCACATTAGAACCATTACACCGCTTGGCTCAAGTTTACTCCGTACAGAGACCACACGTCGCAGCTATAGGTTTTATCCCTTAATCGCTTAACTTTCAAATCAAATCGAATCCCACGGTCCGGCATCCTAAACTTTAGCCTAGGATACATTACAGAGATCGGAAGCCTAAGCTCTGATACCAACTGTGACGGCCCTACCTTCCCCTAAGGCGAACCAGAGGGTGTAGACACCAAAATTTTAGCCTTTCTTTTATTTATTCACTCTAGGTGATTTTGGGTTATTGATTTATTTTATTTTTATTATTTCTTGCTTAGTTCATCTCATTCTCATTTTTTTAAGAAAATTGTTTTGTTTTCACTAAAAAAAAAAAAAAAGAAAGAAAAGGAAAAAAGAAAATTATTAGCATTTTCGTTTTATCTTTTAGGATTGTTCATTCGATTTTATTGAAATTGTATTTTTCTTTATTTATATTATTTATATGCTTATTAGTAAAGTTATTAAAAAAAAAAAAAGGGAATACGCGAATGCAAGCTGCGTTTTTTTCGCAGATTGCAAAGAAGGGCTCGGGCAGCCCATGGGCTGCAAATATAGCTGAGATTGCTGAGGTTTTAGGGTAGGGGTCCCATATAAAAGGAAAGAGAGGCAAGAGCCGCAAAGGGGGAGGATTCTTGAACGGAAAAAGAAAAAACCAGAAGGCTAGGTAGCGGCTAGGTTGAGGGGAGAGAGCATCTAAGGACAGCTAGGAGAGGAACCGAAAACAGAGAGAAAGCCGAGAGAGAGAGTTGAGAGGGTTAGGAACAGCGGCTAAAAACAACCGAGAGAGAAGAGGGTTTCAAGGCAAAAATGAAACAGAGAGAGCAAGGCTAGAGAGGGGAGGCGGCAGAGAGCCAGAAAAGCTAGAAAAGAGAGCAAGAGTGAGGAAGCTAGAAGGAGAGGTCTGAGAGCGACGGAGAGGAAAGCGACGGATTGGAGAAGGTGAACTTCGCAGGAGATTGAGTAGCAGGAGAAGCTGAGGTAAAGAAAGGAATCCGTCCGGTAGGAGGCTTTCAACCGAGCAAAGATCCTTTCTTTCGACCTTTTCAGGCCTCGATTTGCTCTTCAAAAGGCCAAAGGTAACATCTTCTAATCTGTTTGCTCTTCGGTTACCTTGGTTTATATCAAACAAGAAAAATGTATGAGTTTCTACGTTACATCCGTTGCTATGGGTCTGTTGTGCTTTTGAATTTGGATAAGGGTGTAAAGGATCTCGTAAGTTTAGACTGGTTTGGGGCTAGAGGTTTATTTCCCTATCAGGTCATGGCATAGGTTGGTTCTGTGGTTGGTGTTCATGTGAGGAATGAGTGCAAAAATCAGAAAATAGCACGCAAATTCCAGCAAGTTGAACTTTTGACCCTTTGTTTCGTTGATTGCTTTTTGTTCTGTGGGTTCGTATATCTTTTCCTTTATGCTGTTTTCTTGTAGTAATAGGTATAAGATGCATGTTTTGCTGGTTGGGAACGAATGTGAAATGTTTGCATGATGATAACAATGTTTCGGCATTTAATCTGCACAAGCTGGAATCTGCTGCAAGACAAAAGATGTCGTGTTTTCTGTGCTGTTTTCTTCCTTTTGCCATGGCTGTTTATCGATCCTTACACTTGAGTGGCATGCTAATTTGCACGTTTGGACTACTGATCAAACACTTAGCTAGAAAATGCATGAATCTGGTTGGCCGAAAGTTTCTTGGAGTTGCAGCAATATTGCAGTCTAGAAAACGCAGAAATGTTTTGATGTTCGCGACTTGGTTCTGATTTGTTTGGGTCAGATTTTAGCATGAGTGTAGATCATTTCTGGTATGTTTTGAATCTGAAAGTTTGTTGGAAATTCATGGTATGAAATTGCTGAAGTCACTAAGTTATTTAAAAGTTCCTCCTTTCAAAAACGCAGCAAGCAAAGGCTGCTGCATTTTTTCTTTCTTTTCTCTGCCGCGTCTCCTTTCCCTTGATTACTAGTTGAGTTTTGCACTTCAGTGTCATGTTTGAGGGAAGCAATGGAAGGTTGGGGGTTGAGTCTACATATTTGCATGTTTGAATCATGATTGAACACTTTGCTGAGAAGCAAACAAGCAGGCTGCCGAGATCATTTCTGCATGAATTTTAGAAGTTTGGCATGATATATTTCCATGTTTTCTGGTCATCTGGATTGTGATCATTATGTAGCTTGTTACGTGGTTTAGGATTGTGATGTTGGGTTGGAAAATATCCAACCAAAGCCATGTAGTTGAATCAAAAGTCTGGTTTGCATGATAAGCCGTGGCTGGAAAAGAAAGTTGCAGCAAGCTTCATTCGTTGTTGCTGAAAGTCTTTTTGTTGCTGGATTGGTTTTCAGTTGTTGTACCAGATTTGCATAGAAATCACCTTCGTTTTGGCTCTTGCATTGTATGATGAAGTTGATGGGAACTTGGGGAGGGATCTTGGTTGAGATAGTTGTTTAAAGTTTGCCGTGGCTTATGGCTGTTTGTCTTTGTTAGATAATTTCCAGATTTTGTTGTAGAATAGAGTAGACTCATCCAGCTGCATGATCTTATGTTGGGCTCCAAAGCCTATGTTATCTAGTTATAATGATGGCTAAGCATTAGAGTTACATGAAAAAGACTTCATTTATGCAAGATCAAGTGTTTTGTTTTGGTTGCTATTGTTGTTGCTATAACAGAAGATAGGATTGCAGCAAGCTTCATACATGAATTGCAGAAGTAATGAAAGTTTTACTTTCACGTTGCATGCATGGAATGTTTTTCAAAATTTACACCTTGGCCCCCAAGTTCCCTTTTGTTTCACTATGACCCAACCAATTGAAAACTTTCCTCAATTTGGTCCTTGGCAGTTTTAATTCTACAACTTCATTGCTTGTTTGTTTTAATTAATTACTATGCTTTGTTTCAATTGCACTTAATTCATGACTTTGGGGGCTTTATGACCAAGTGAGCTTGTGTTTGCCTATTTTCCCAAATAAATTGGTACCTTGACCATTTCTTTTTATTTTGGAGGGTAAATTAGTAGTTTCGCCACATTAGGACATCGATTCAAGGGAGGTACACTCTATCCCTTATTTACACTTCATTTGACCCTACGTGCTCCTACGTGTTATGTGAATATGCATGTCTACTTCGCTTTCCTTGCCTTTCCTTAATTCCTTGCATTTATTTACTTTTGCTTTTATTTAAGTTAGTCATTATGGGGTATGTGTACACCTCTTGGCTTGTAATAGATAGGGCTTGGCGAGCAATTTGGTCCATTTTCCCTTTCCCCTTTGTTTTAGTTAGCAAATGTAATAGATCCATTAGCTTGGTTGCATGCCTATGTGTTATGTGCTAAGTGCTTTATTAGGCTCTTGCATCTAGTCGAGCATGCTAAGTGTTATGTGCTACGTGTTTATAAGTGATTCGCATGTCTACTCGTTTTTTATAGTCATGAATGAATGTGATGGATGAATGGACGTCACCACACTAGTCCAATGCTAGTTGTGGCCCCCTTTCCCGTCACCACACTAGTCCAATGCTAGTTGTGGTTCATTGTCCCGTTTTCCACTAGTCCAACGCTAGTAGGAAATTCTTAGAAAGGGCTAGTCCAACGCTAGACCCAATAGGCCGTCCCTTTTTGTTAGTGCATACTTGCACGCTCACTACATTTCATGCATTTTTCTTAGTTTTTATCATTTGGCATGCTTCTCCACCCTCTCCCCTTCATTTTAGACTTTTACATTTTCATGCTAGTTATAGGGTACATTTGCTTGAAGAGTCCCCTTTCGATAAGGGAAACGAGCGAGTGTGGCTCCACAAATAGCCTTAGCACGCTAGTTCCCCCTTCTAATCAAAGGAAAAATTAAAGTCACAAAGTTAGGACTCCCCGTTCCCGTCTTGATGCATCCCTATAGGATTCATGCATTTTATTCATTCACTACCACATACACCTACTTTATATTCTATCCCTTTTTCCACATTCTCACTTCACACTACTTTTGGACGTTTTCACTTAACTACTCACACTCTATACCATATCACTCGCACACATGCATTTTATGTTATTTTCACATTATCATTCTTTACTCACCTTACCTTGTAAATAGATTGGCACACCTCCACTTACATCCTATTATTTTTATCATTTTTCTCACTTCACACAAACTCACATTTTTCACATGGCATGCATTCCACTCCTCTTTACATCATTTAGGATTATGTGTGACCTCTCCAAAGGATCATTATTGGGCTTCACAATTAATGTGATTGGCACCACTCAACCTTTGAAGAGAAATTTCCCCCATGTCCCCCTAAGTCTAGGTTTTTGCATTCATATAGACATATCCAACACGCGATACATACCTTGGGTAGAAAAATTAGGAAAAGTTGGGTTAAGTCACGCAACTAGCCTTGGCTAGGGTGAGGGAGTGCCTTAGGCCTTGCCTTTGCCTTCTCCCTCATCAAATGTGACCCCCGATCCCTCTTTTTGGTTACGTAGACCCAAAAGTTCTCTAAAAGGGTTTATTTACTTTTTTCATTCAAAAACAAAAAATCATTTTTGGGTGATTTGGTACACCCTAACTCTATACCAAGTGGCGACTCCATTTTCATTAAAAAACCCTTTTTTGAACTTTGTTTGGCCAAATCGTCGCATTCTTAAGTCCCATGGCCTTTTACTTTTCATTTCGCACACGTTCACATTCCACTACACACTTTCACACACTTACTATCAAAAAGTGGGGCGCGACAGAGGGTTCGGCGGACCGCTTGCCCAGCTCTCGCCGGGGCTCAGTCGTTCACTACAGTCCTCAAATAGATTACAATATAAGTCTCATATATACATCAAATTCTCCAATCATTACATGTCATAAGCGAAGCGGAAACAATTCCCAACTATACATAAAATGATTCCAAATCCAAACGGTACAAGATATATGCCATCCAGCTACACAAATAACGTAATACAAGCTCTTCCTTCGCCACGAGTCCTGTGGAAGGGAATAAAATAGTTTTGGGGTGAGCTAAAAGCTCAGTGAGTAACCAGAAAAATCAGTACTCAAATATATTTCCCAATAATGCATTTCGATGATGTCATGATTCAGTAATCAAATATCCGTTTATTGCTCTCGTGAGCCAGTGAAATCATTGCACATAAACACCCAACGCTCAAATAGATCCTTTAACGTTTAACAGTAAGAGAGAGCAACGTTGGTGCTCCAGATAATGTCATGAACTCATTGAAGTGGTGGAGACGTTGGTGTCCTGCACACGAATTCCAACCACTCATTTGAGCCAAAACATGTCATGGACCACATGCAAACACTCATGATATGAAATCGAGTAAATAATGCAAGAAAACGTTCAAAAGTAACTTTGGAAACAGTTTAGGATCACTCACCTCCACGGCTCAGAAACCATCCATCATATATCATTACCTTGCCCGAGTCCAAGCCCTAAATCACAAACTCAAAGCAATCATACATTCTCAAAGTTCGGGCAGCATTTCCCCATAAATGCTTCATTTCCAACCTACAATATATTACCAATCACACATACGATTAATAAGCAATAAAATATATCCAATTAGGCCACAATATCCCTCAATAAAAGCTAATTAGAATCTTAAGAGCCACCATTAGAAAAACCCCCAATTAAACCCTAGAAAACCGGAATTTATTCCCTCAAGCGTAACTTTTGCAACGATCGCAGTTAACGTATAAAAGTTCCGTTTAACACCTTTTGGCACAATATCCATAAGTGAAGCTACCCTTATCGGATTGGAATGCAATTTATACCATTTCGAAGCTAAGACAAGGACCTACAAATTTCATGAAGACCACTCAGTCCAGTTCTCACCCTAACTAGGTTAAATTTACCAAAACAACTCCAGATTTTCCAGTTCGAAACTCACTGTGAAATTCAACTAGCAGTCCTTATTCATCCACTCATATTTCAGCACACACAACTCCAATTCAGGTAATTCCAAAGCCATTTGAAAGCTAAGATACAAGGTTATAATTCTTAAGAAGACATCATCAACCAATTCGGTAATATTCCTGGTCAAACTAACCACTTACAGAGGCTGATTTTCATTTTCGGACAGAAACAGGGCAGCAGGAGTATTTTGGTCTTTTCACAGGCTACGTTGCTCCGATTGAGCTGAAATTTTGCAGGAAACTATAAAACATCATTCTCTACAACTTTCATGTTTTGTGTTAAGGCTAGTTCGGCCTCTAACAAGGTAAAATAGAACCGGGCAGAAGCAGGGCAGGTTATCATCCAAGCTGGAATTCATGTATTCAAGTGCTAATCCTCCACAAAACAACATCTAAAACAACTAAAAACCACTAATAAGCAATGAATTGAAGTAAAGAGGATGTTCTTGGCAAAATACCTTAAAACCACAAGAAAGGTAGGAGCTTAATCTTTCCTCCTCCAAAACAACTCCACCAACACCTTTAACCTTCCCTAATGATCACTTGTATGGTGTAGTTTGTGATTTGGTTGGTTGAAACTCAAGATTTGGACAAGAATTGAAGTAACAAGATGAAGGTTTTTCCTCTCTTTTCTCTCTACATGTCTCAGCCAAGAGGGGTAAAGAAATGAGAAAATGTTGGTCAAAATTGGAGTTTAGGAAAGTTAAATAAAAGTTAGGCAAGTCAACTTCCAATCGGATCGCGACACTTGGCCCTTCTTAAGTTTATTCTTATCCCTTTGTCTCTCTAAGATTAACCATCTAAGTAACCTCTAATTATCTCTTAGCACCTTGTAAAATAATATCACTTAATACGAAATTCCAACAAGTTGTCAAAAACATATCGCATTTACCGTACTAGCGGGTCCACGTCCATAATACACTTCAAACTTAACGTGGACTAACTTGTATCAAGAAAATGATTTGAAAACTATATTCCCTTATAAAAATGTATAGGAAATTAATATATTGAAGAAAGGCATAAAATTATAGACAAGGAAACAAAATAATGTCTAGAAAATATATAAAAATTTTTGGGTTCTCAAACTCATTCTTTCGGGGCGTCACAAGTTTGCATGGAAAAACTTTCAAAAATTGCACTTTGGCTCCTCAACTCTCCCTAATACTACTTTGGCCCATAAGATTGAAAAGATTAATCAATTTTGTCACTCTAGAATCTTAGTTGCTTTTGGTATGCTTCAACATAATTCTTGGATAGATTTATAAGGAGTTTTAGGATGAATTTGAAGGGTTTTAATAGCTTTTTCTATATTTATAGCTTTTGTGGAATTTTGAGAAAGTTTGTTGTTTAATTGTAACAAATTGGTTTTTCATTTATTTTTGCGAATTTTATCTTTTAATGGGTAGGTTTCACCTTTATTTTAGTTGAGACCCCCCAATATTTGTAATAATGAATTGACCCCTAAAATCTCTTTAAATCTTTCGATTGGGTCCTTTTGTTTCAATTTGTCAGATATGTGTTGTTTACTTTTATTCGAATGCTTTGACTGATTCAATTTTTTGTTTAATTTTTGTTTTATATAATTAATTGTTGATTAAAGTTATGCATTGACCCTTTTTTTTATTTTGGAGGGTAAATAAATAAATTCGTTTCGTTAGGGTCCCAACTCAAGGGTGGTCGAAGTGTCCCATTTTATAAGGGTTTAGGGATTTAAGTATCCCATTTTATAAGTTCAGGGACTTAAGTGAGAGGTATTAAAAAGTTTAGGGACTTAAGTGTCCCATTTTGAAGTTTAGGGACTTAAGTGGGTAATCGTCCAAAGTTTGGGGGGACAAAGTGGAATTAACCCATTTATTTTAATTCATTTTGATTATTTAAAAGGCATTTAAATGCCAAGTTGTAATAGTTAGGTTTATTTTATTTATTTTCATTTCCTCCGTTAGATTGTAGTAGGGCCCCCTCAAATGTAATAGATAGAGTTTTATTTGCTTTCTTTTTGCTTGTGTGATTTGCATGCTTGCGTGCTATGTGTTACCGCTTTCTTAGGACCTTGCATCTAGATATCATGATTATGTGTTATGTCTTTATGTGACATTATGTGTATTATATTTCACATGATTAGTTAGTTATGATTAATGTGTGACGTTATCACACTAGTCCAACGCTAGTTATGATCCATTTCTCGATACCACACTAGTCCAACGCTAGTTGTGGTTCCCTTGTCCGATTTCTCACTAGTCCAACGCTAGCGAGAAAATAGAAATAAGGGCTAGTCCAACGCTAGACCCTTAGGAGCCCTTCGAGCGTTAGATCATGATTGTGTGATAAAATCACTTCATCTCATGCATGTTTTTCTACTTTTAGGGTTTTTTTATTTTTGCATGACATTTCCCTTGTATATATATCTATTACCTCATGTTCCCCTTATATGTATAGCCCTTATCCCATATTTTCCCTTATATGTATATTCCTTACCCCTATGTGTGATACATAACATTAGATTTGCATTTCATTTAAGAATTAGAATTAGGATAGTACATTTGTTTGATTAGATTAGGGATAACCCCTTGAATATGGGATATGGAGGAGTTTGGCTTTCTAGCCTTAGCACGCTCGTATTCCCTCTATTAAAGGGAAAATTGAGTTACGAACATTGGTCCCCCGTACTCGACATGATGCACTCCTTTAAGACATGTATATTTGTATAATTATTTTATTCCTTTTCTTTCTTAGAGTCTCACATTTTTGCATTATTCGTGACTTCTTTGAAGAGTCTTCATTGGGCGTCACAATTAATGTGATTGGTACCAAAATAAGCTTTGAAGATACATTTCGATCCCTCGACACCCTCCTAGGTCTAGGGTAGGGCTGCAAACGAGCCGAGCCGAGTCGAGCTTTGAGCTAATCGAGCCGAGCCTCGACTAAATTTTACCAAGCTCGAGCTCGAGCTCGAGCTCGACGAGCCGGCAAATTTCGAGCTCGAGCTCGACTCGAATCAAGTCGAGCCGAGCTCGAGCTCGAGCTCGAGTTTTAAAAAATATAAAAAATAATTATTTTATTTTTAAAAAAATAAATAAAATAATATTTTTTCTTAATAAATAATAAATATTAAGGATATATACGTAATTTTACTATGAAAATAAAAAAAAAAAAATATATATAATATACGTAATTTTATTATTAAATAAAATAAAAAAAAAATATAATATATATATATATACCCAAGCTCGCGAGCCGGCTCGCGAGCTAACGAGCTTAATATTCTGAGCTCGAGATCGAGCTCAGTTTGACTCGAGCCGGCTCGAGCTCGACTCGAGCCGGCTCGAGCTCGACTCGAGCCGGCTCGAGCTCGACTCGAGCCGGCTCGAGCTCGACTCGAGCCGGCTCGAGCTCGACTCGAGCCGCTCGCGAGCGGCTCGCGAGCGGCTCGATTCGTTTGCAGCCCTAGTCTAGGGTTTGCATTCATATAGTACATCCAAATGTGATAAATTTTAGGTTAAGAATAAGAAAATCTTTGACTAAATCACGCAACTGGCCTTGGCTAGGTTGAAAGGGTGCCTTGCATTTTTATCCTTGCCTTCCCTTTCTTCAAATGTGACTCCCGAACCTTTTTCTTTGATTTACGTAGACTTGGAGTCGTTTAAAAAGGGTTTTTCTATTTTTTTCTTTAAAAAATTCATTTTTAGGTGACTTGGTACACCTTAACTCAATACCAAGTGACGACTCCGATTTTTATTTCAAAAACCCTTTTTAAACTATAATTTGGGCCCAAATCGTCGTATTACAAACCCTATTTAGGCCCATTTTCTTTTTAAATCAAAAATCATTTTTTCAATCAAAAATTGAATTAAAATTTCATTTTTCTAAACTCGTTATTTATTTTTTAAAAAATGGGGCGCGACAGCTGGCAACTCCATTGGGGACTTAGAGAGTCCGAGCAAATTTAATTTAGTCAATCTTTTTCTTCTTTTAACCTTTTCATATATCGCATTTGGATGTTTAGGGTTGCATTTTTCCTTTTTTAGGATTTTGCATTTCACGCATATCAACTCACTCCCTCACACATTTGCGTACGATTGATTTGATGGATGAATGGTTTATCTATGTGATCTCACGCTTTGTATTGCATTTGGGTGGGGGAATATTACCTTAGAGCCTTGCGTTGGTTCTCGATCCCTCCCCTCCAAACGGAGCACCTCATACGTGCATGCATAGTTTTATTTACCCTATTTTTTTCTTTTTCATGGGCGCTATCCCACATCTCCCTGTAGGATTAGTGTCGCGCCCCACTTTTTGATGATGTTGTGTGTGGTGTGAGATGTGAGTGTGTGTATGAAATGTGAACGTGTGAAAGTGAAAACGATGAAAGGCCATGGGACTTAGGAATGCGACGATTTGGCCAAGTGAAGTTCAAAAAGGGTTTTTTAATAAAAATGGAGTCGCCACTTGGTATAGAGTTAGGGTGTACCAAGTCACCCAAAAATGATTTTTGTTTTTGAATGAAAAAAGTAAATAAACCCTTTTAGAGAACTTTTGGGTCTACGTAACTAAAAACAGGGATCGGGAGTCACATTTGACGAAGGGGAAGGCAAGGATAAAGTCCAAGGCACCCCTCCGACCTAGCCAAGGCTAGTTGCGTGATTTAGCCCCACCTTTCCCAATTTTTCTACCAAAAATATGTATTGCATGTTTTGGATTTGACTAGATGAATGCAAAAAGAAAGAAAAAATGCAAACCTAAATTCTAAAATGTCTCTTGTAAGGTTTTTGGTCCCAACCACATGAGTTGTGGCGGCCAATAAAGGAAAACCTTATAGAGGTCGATTAATGCAAATGATGGCTAAAGTGCAAGTGTGCAAGTGTATAAAAGGTGCACGTGTGAAATTGTATAAAAAAATCCAAGTGTTTGTGTGCAAGTGTATGAAAAGGTGCATGTGTGAAATTGTATGAAAAAAATCCAAGTGTTTGTGTGCAAGTGTATGAAATATAGTGATAAGTGCATATAGGTGTAATTAAGTGCAATTTTGTGAAGTAGAAATCAAAATGAACAATAAGGAAAGGAAAAGAGATGAGAAAATGTGAATTGAAAAAAAATGAGTAAGTGATAAATGAGAATGAATGAACCTAAAGGAATGCATCAGGTCGGGTATGGGAATGACTCCTAACTTTTCGACTTCGATTTTCCCTTTGATTAGAAAGCAAAACTAGCGTGCTAAGGCTATCGAGTAGCCACACTCGCTCGTTTCCCTTATCAGAAGGGGACTCTTCAGGCAAATGTACCCTAACTAGCATGAGATGCAAGACCTAAAGTGAGGGGAAAGGGGAATCGAGGAGCATGCCAGATGATAAAACTAAGGAAAAATGCATGATGTGTAGTGAACAGGCAAATAATGCATTAATGAAAATCAAAGGAAAAATCCTATTGGGTCTAGCGCTAGACTAGCCCTTTCTATGAATTCCTATTAGCATTAGACTAGTGGAAACAATAAAAGAAGCCACAACTAGCGTTGGACTAGTGTGGTGACGTATATTCATCCATTCCATTCATTCATGGCTATGAAAGCAAGTAGACATGCCAAAACACTCGTAAACACGTAACACGTAACACTTAACATGCTCGACTAGATGCAAGAGCCTAATAAAGCAATTAAACATGTAGCAACAAAAGCAAGCAATCAAGGGGAAGGGGAAATGGACCAGATGCTCTCCGAGCCCTATCTATTACAAGCCAAGAGGTGTACACATACCCCATAATGAATAACTTAAATAAAAAGCAAAAGTAAATGAACATGTAGCAACAAAAGCAAGCAACCAAGGGGAAGGGGAAATGGACCAGATGCTCTCCGAGCCCTATCTATTACAAGCCAAGAGGTGTACACATACCCCATAATGAATAACTTAAATAAAAAGCAAAAGTAAATGAAGGCATGCGAGGAGACAAGGAAAGCGAAGTAGACAGGCATATTCACATAACACATAAGATCACATAGGAGAGACAAAAAGGGATAAAAGAAGTTGTACCTCCCCCCGTGTGTAATGCTAGTAAGGTGAACAAGACTCAACTTGGGCTATGGCCACTAAAGAAGAAGCTAATTTGGGCTAAAACCATTCAAAGGAAAGGATTAATGCACCAATTTAATGATAAAATACAAATAAGACAATCGGAATCCATCAAACATCGAATCCTTCCTCACTTTGCAACTTAGAAATGATCAAATAAAACAAATTGGACCACTCGATCATCTAAATCATCTCAACATGCAATCAAATAATGCACAGTTACCAAGGAGGAGAGATTATCAACCAAGTCCTAAAGTAAACACTCCTAATGATTCATTTGCTAACATTAACAACCCCTCAAGTCCGATTAATCATTATGGAATTTCAAGGGTCCAAGGTCAAATAAGGGTCAATGAGTGGTTTCACTTGCATTTTGGGATCCAAAAGCAACCATTAATCAATCAAACCGAAATCAATTAAAACGTTTTAAAAACCTTAAAGGTCCCAGAGCAAGAAAAAGGTCAAGCAACAAATTTATTTAGGAAAATTAAAGAGAATAGGCAAACATAAGCTCATGTAGACATAAGGTTCACAAAATCATGCATTAAGTGCCACTTAAACAAATGAAAACAAACAAGCAATCGAGTTGAAAAATTGAGGCTACCAAGGACTCAAATGCGAACATTAACCAAACACTCAAGCTTATCAAACACTTCTAGGCACTTCAAAATCCAAAGGCAAAGATAAAGTCAAGTAATGGCTTGAAATCCAACTATTCTAAGATCTATTTGCAAAAATTAGAACTTAGTTGAGTCTTGGTAATATTGCTGCCAAATTTCAGGGATCCAATTGATTGATTTTCAAAGCTTATGGGCCTTAGAAGGATTAGATAGAAGCCAAGGGGTTGGAGTGCAATTTTTTAAAAGCATTTACATGCATGCTACGTAGAAGCTTAAAATTCTGCAACTAAAAAAACAAAGGCTGCTTCCTTGTATGCACAAAGCTTCGGCAATGTCTAGCAACAACTACACCCAATTCATCATACAAACAAGTTCATCAAAACAGAAATTATTGACCCAAATCAACATGACAATTTGTTTGCAAGATTAAGATGGCAAATCCAAGTTGATGACCGCCCAAGATAAAGAAAAACAGCAAGACAGCATGCCGCAAGAATTTCTGCAAAGCTAGGAAGCTTTCGGCAACCCATAGTGAATCAGGATTTTTAACCAAGCATCAAAGGCTTTAGCGTAAACAACAGCTAGCCAAACCGCAAGCCCAAACAAGGAAACAAAAAACTCAAGAAAGCTTATCACGCAAATCTGGAAAATCAGAAGCTTTGCTGCAGTTTTCAGCCGCGACTTGTGTCCAGAATTTCTAGTTTATCATGCAAACAGATTCAACAAGGAACCAGAATTCTACCTATCCATCATCAACTAAACACGCAACTTTGTAGCAAGATCGAAAACAGAAAAATGAAGCTAACCAACGAAACATGATAAGTAAACAGCAAAGACAACGATAGGAAGAAAGAAACAAAGTGCCGCAAGTTTTTCTGCAATTTTACCCAGCCGCGGCTTTCCATTTCATCAAGCAAACCAGATTCAGGTAACCCAACAACAAGCTGCTCAACTTTAAAGCTCCAAATAAACAAACAACAATGAAAGAACTGATTGCAACAAAGAAATTCTGAACAATACATTCACATAAAATGGTTTAGTAGCCCGAAAGATCAAATTTTTATCAAGGTTGCTGCTAAGAGGTTTTGATCAATGGAAAAAAAATCTAGTCTTTCCCATAAAATCCTTGACAACGGAAGCAAGAAAAACAATCCTGACTTCAGGTAAAAATCTAAAACATAGCTTTGATGAATAGCTTGGAAATATACCTTGAAAGACGGATAGAACAAAGACAGCCGATGAAGAAAGTTCCGGCAATCCCTCCTCCTCTCTGCTTTGGTTGCTGCTCCCTTTCTCTTTCAGCCGTAGCCTCTCCCTTTTCTTTTGCTCCCAATCTATCCCAGCTTCACTCTCCACTCTCTTTTTCTTTCAGACCTCAGCCCAGATTTCTCTCCTTTGCTCTCGGTTTTTTAGCCCAGACAAGCTTCCTCTCTTTTTGTTTTCTTCTCCCCCCCGACCCTCTCTACCTTGCGGCTGTTCCTCTCTTTCTATTTATACGGGACCTTTAACCCTAAAACCCCCCAGCCACTTCTTTTGTATTTGCAGCCAAGGGCTGCCCGAAGCCCCTCCTTGCAAGCTGAAAAAAAAAACGCAGCTTGCAAGTCGCGTATCCTACTCTTTTTTTTTTTTTCAGCTAATTAATCAACTAAACAAAATGGATAATAATAACAATAATACAAAAAACAACTTAATCCACATTGGATAAAAATAAAAACTAGAAACAACAAAAATGCAACTTTCCATTTTTCATTTTTCTCATTTTTCACCTTTTCTTCTTCTTCCTTTTTTTTTTATTAAAGAATTGATTTGAAACAAAAAATTAATAACAAATAACAAAACCATTCAATTGGAATCAAAAACAAAACATAATTTTTCGTGAGTGATTTTTCCTTTTGATAAAATTTCTACGCTAAAAAACTTTTAAAAAAATACAAAACTAACTAAAAAGAAACTAAAAAGCTTAACCAAAATTTTAACGCGGACAAATGGAACTAGAGAATAAAAATGAAATCATGCTAAAATTTGGTGTCTACAGTTTGCCCCTTTTTGTCTGAGTTTTGAAAGAACTTGAGACAAAGAAGTAGACACCAAAATACTTACCTGTGTTACTTGGCGGCAAAATGATCTCAACGAACTGGAATTCTAAAATGGGACTGACCCAAACATGAAATTAACACGGGACTGACCCGGACATGAATTTAAACGGGACTGACCCGAACAGGAATTTAAACGGGATACACACTAGTGGGACTGACCCACGGCTAGTGGCTGAGTAAATGAAATGCTCAGGGAATGCCCACTGGCGGGACTGACCCACGCTCCAGTGGCGGTGAAAATGAAAGGCTCACTGGCGGGACTGACCCACGCTTCAAATGGCGGAGTAAAAGAAATACTAGTATGTATGAAGAGACTGTGTAAGACCGCCTGCATCGAAACAATTATCCGAAGCATTGCCCCCAGTGGGTGAATGAATTGGACAAGTGGGATTAAAAAACCCAAGGCCTGCCTTATGATGTGCGCTAGTACCAAAAATTCAAATAACCCCAGATGTGAATGTCGTTGAGTGGCGGCCACAGAATCCAGGGCACCCAACGTAGATTTGGTGGGAGTGGCGGCACGAAATCCAGGCCCAACGTGACTTTTGTGGAATCGGCGGCACGAAATCCAGGCCCAACGTGATTTTTGTGATGTTGGTGGCACTAAATCCAAGCCCAACGTGGTGATGTGAAGTTGGTGGCACGAAAACCAAGCCCAACGTGACATTTGTGATGTTGGCGGCACCTAGTCCAGGCCCAACGTGATAAAGTGAAGCTAGGTGGCACAAAAACCAAAAGCCCAACGCTGATTAAAGTGATAGTTGGCGGCACCAAGTCCAGGCCAACGTGATAAAGCTGGAAGTTCGGTGGGCACGAAAACCAAGGGCCCAAACGTGATAATAGTGATGTTGGCGACCAAAGTCCAAGGGCCCAACGTGATTAAAGTGAAGTTGTTGATAAAGTTGATAAAGCTTAGAAGTTAGTGGCACGAAAACCAAAGACCCAACGTTGATTAAAAGTGAAATGTGGCGGGCCACCAAGTCCAAAGGCCCCACACGTGATAAAGTGAATTTGGTGGCACGAAAAACCAAGCCCAACGTGATAAATTGATGTTGGCCGGCACAAAATCCAGGCCCAACGTGACTTTTGTGAAGTTGGTGGCACGAAAACCAAGCCCAACGTGATCGTTGTGAAGTTGGCGGCACGAAGTCCAAGCTCAACGTGACATTTGTGAGGTTGGCGGCACGAAGTCCAGGCCCAACGTGACATTGTGAATGGTCAGTGGGATAAGACCCAATCCTGCCATCCAATTGGTCAAGAAATTGGATTTGATTTGTCAAGATACAAGAAATTAAATTTGATTTTCCAAGAAACAAAAATTTGAACTTGATTTTTGATTTTTGACTTTTGAAAAGAAATCTTTTTCAAAATAATTTGCCCCCAGTGTAGGGCCCTTTTTCCCTTCTTTCTTCTCTTTCTTCGGCATCGGCCTTCCACATCACCGGATGCTCCTTCGTCGATTTCAACTATGAATACCTGCACAGGGGGCTTACATGCACTCAAATTTTCATGAAAAAGGCAGCGTGATTGATTTGAAAGTCTTGCTTGAGTCTTTGACGAAATCCTCAAATGGACTATAAAAAATTTGCCCCAGTGTGGGCTTATTTTGTGAAATCTTGGAAATAAAAATTTTGCCCCAGTATGGGCCCATTTGATTGCAAGAAATTGGTTTGGATGTCTCTCCATTTATTTGAACCAAGAGAAATCACACTTTCCAAAACTTAGAAAGTAATCATATATACAACGTGAAGAAATTTGAACGTTGAGTTTTGAACTCATGGCGAAATTTCATGATGAATCTCTCAGAATAACACCAAATTTTCATCCTCACTTTTAGCATCGGTGCCCAGAGTGGCGGGTCACCACTTCTTGTTGGCTCATCTTTCAGGGCTAATCGAATGGGGTGTTATTTCTGATTTGGAAATGGCTAAAGGAAATGGAAGGTCAAGACTTGTCTTATTTTGTGCCCAAATTGTGTGTAATCCTTTCTATACCACATCTTAGTGAAAGCAAAGAATTTGTCACCCTTATTTCTTAAGAAAACTTAGTCAACATACAAGCTTTATAGGCTTGCAACAAAATGGGTAGAAGCGATAGCTAAACCTGTGAAAACTGGTTATACTCCCATGATCACAAATGATTGATGGATTTCTTATGAGCATAATACTCACTTTGGGTTGTCATGAAGGAATAAGTCAACGATGGACTTTGTTAGCTTGTAATGAAGCTTGAAAACGATAGTTAAAGAATAAAACTTTCAAGGACATTACACCGAAGATCGCATTTTTCCTCAAAATTACCCCTATTTTGAACTCAAAAATCTCAGAATTTGTTCGTATTCTTTTCATCATTCACCAGGGATTTCAGCGTCGAATTGTCTGCATTTTCTTGCATTTACTCTTCTTGCTTTGCTTTTTGTCTCTTTCCCCCTTTCCCTCAACTTGGCGGGTTTTCACATGGTGAGTAGCGTCAAACCCAAACTCAGGCAATTCAGAAATATAGCTAAAACTTTCGGCATCAGAAATTTCCTTGACGGGGCCATTGCAAAAAACAGAAATCAGGACTTTCGGCTTTTGTAATGGGGTCAGGTGGGGTGCTCAGGAAAGTTAAGGCTTGAAGGCAGATTTCAAAAGTGGTTTGAAGAATCTGAGATCGCATTGTTGCGCCAGCCCTATTTAGGGTTAAATCAAGACTTTGCCCCAGTTTATGCTCAATTGAGGCTTTTCTCTTCTTTTTTTTTCTTTTGACTTTTCGGCCTTTTGCCATTCTTTGAACTTTCACAAAATTTGCCCCAGTTTATTTTTGAACTGAGGTTCTCTTTTCTTCTTTTGCTTTTGATTTTGTGACTTTTCACTTTTTCACTTTTTGAAATTTTCCTTTTCAACTCAAACTTGCCCCCAGTGTGGGGTTTGCGATTCTCAGGGGTTGCCAAACGAAGTAATTTATTCTGAAGGCTCAAAAAGGATAACTAGGGATAGAATGTTTGATTGGAAAAGAAGATGGCCTGACTTGTATTCCGTTCCTTACAATAACTCTGAAAGGAAACTTTCATTAATGCGAAATTTCTGGCATGTATCTGAATTAACTGATTGAGGAAGACCCTTGTTCATCCATATGTGTGAAACATAGGCGATCCACCGGACAAAACTCTTCCTTTTCTTTCTCCTTTCTCAAAATTGGACCTCAAGTGGAATCAAATTCCCCAATTTGCGGTTCCCTCCTTATTCTAGCATTTTTGCTTTTCCCTTTTTCTTTTTTCTTTTTCAAAATTCCCCAATCTCCTTCCCCAATGTGGGGTGCGATCATATGTGCACTCGAAAAGAACCACCAATTTTGGCTCAAATAGGGATGCAAGGGGTGATCAGTGTTTAGATTGTAGAAACGACGGCCAAAGTATCATTCTTACACCTCATGACAACCAAAGTAACGAATTGCTCATTGAGAATCCATTCCCTTTTAAAAATCTTCCCAATGTAGGGTAGTGATCATTAAGGCTCTTATTTGAAACGAAATTATTCTTTCAAAGGCTCAAAAGGGGGAGCAAATGATAAAATGTGTATAGGTAGAGAAAAGAATGCTCGAAGTATCATTCCAAATTTTCAAAACAAACAAGAATAATGCACATTTTTGCTTTCACTTAGATGTGATTGAATCGGATTAGACACGGCGGACATTTTCAAGCAAACGTTGCCCCAATTTGCAATTTATCGATCAATGTGACTGATTTTATTTTGGGATTAAGTGCAGGAGAAAAGGTATCTCATGGGCCTTCTGAGTGATCTCTTTTAATTTTTGAACACTCTTATTGTGTAGCTCGGATCAGCAATCTAGCGTACACAAGGATTTTTGAAAGCATACACTTGTGAATTTCCAGGCTGGAGGTTGAGAAAATCTCGATTTGGTCTTATTTCTCAAAATTCATCACAAAATCTCCAATGAATAAGAATAAAGAAAGAAATGTACATAAATTTACACAAAACAATAATTGTCCAAAACTTTATTACTAACAAGATTAAAACAAAATTTGTCGTTCAATCATAATACAATGAGAAGAGAGGAACTTGTAAAGAGCTCCACATATACACTTTTCATCTCATTTTCTTTTGGAACAAAATGTATTAACAAATCAAATAAATAGAATTTTCCTTTGAAAAATAATTACAAAATCTCTCAGAGGCTTAGCGTAGAGCTTTCAGATAGATCATTTATGTTTTCATTGTAGGACCTGCCCAAGAATCACACAATACTTGCAATTTTGACACTCAAAAGTGTTATCAGATATAGAAAAATATTTTTCCTTTATTGGAGTATTTTACGAATACAGGGGGAGGGGGAAAACAAAAGAAAAATACCCTGAGTTAGTAATCAAGACTATAAAATCGGTATGCATGCCCTATGGGGGACCCTTTTTATGCCAAGGGTAGGCCTAGCATGAAAATGCAATCCTCCAGAGCAGGCACTATACAATACCTGATGGATCCAATCAGCTTATGGAGTGAAAAATGATTTGAAAAAATTTGGCCCATTGGAATGAGAAGAGACGTTTGTTAAAATAAGGACCTCGTCCGAAGGGATTGATCACTTTTGATCGACACAAGAACTTGCAAAAACGCACGGGTTTGACCTTGACGAACTTCCTATCGGAGAGATTGGAATGCGTTTTGACAACTTTTCTCAGTGAAGCACGGGTCAAAACTCCAACTGATCAAATGACTGGATGCAATGGATGCTTTTCTCAAAATCGACTAGGTTTTCCATTTTAAAATTCGTCATTGAAATCCTAATTGGTCAAATGAAATTGACAATTTATTAAAAATCGGCCGGATTACCCTAAAAAGGGAAACAGGTCAAATGAATTGAATGAAATTTAATTTATCCAAAATTAATCAGATCACCCTAAAAAGGGTAAATTGATCAAATAGATTGAACGAAACTTGATTTATTCAAAATCGGCTCGGTTGCCCTAAAATGGGTAAATTGGCCAAATGAATGATTTATTCAAAAATCGGCCGAATGACCCTAAAAAGGGTAAATCGGTCAAATGAATTGACGATTTATTCAAAATCGATCGGATGACCCTAAAAAGGGTAAATTGGTCAAATGATTTATTCAAAATCGATCGGATGACCCTAAAAGGGTAAATTGGTCAAATGAATTTTATTCAAAATCGATGACCCTAAAAGGGTAAATGGTCAAATGAATTGACGATTTATTCAAAATCGACCAGATGACCCTAAAAAGGGTAAATTGGTCAAATGAATTGACGATTTATTCAAAATCGATCGGATGACCCTAAAAGGGTAAATTGGTCAAATGAATTGACGATTTATTCAAAATCGACCAGGTGACCCTAAAAGGGTAAATTGGTCAAATGAATTGACGATTTATTCAAAATCGACCAGATGACCCTAAAAAGGGTAAATTGGTCAAATGAATGAAATTAAATGAATTGGCAAAATGGATTGGTTGAATTGTCCGGCCATTGGTTATTTCAAAATTATTGAGGTGCATTAGTCTATGACCTTCTAAAAATCAAATTTTGGCCTCAATTTATTTATCGTCTCAACAGGAGGAATCATTTGTGATTTTCTTCAAATTAATGTCCTTCACGCAAGGGATTTTTACCAATTTTGATAAAATGGCCAAAAAGTGATTATTAGATGCTCATATTCCAAATATCACTCTATGAAAATAATCGGATCCTACCCTACCTTGTGCACTACCCCTTTGGATGGTACAAAAATGTAAACGTGCAAGTCTCACTGGATTAAGTATCCGAGACACAAGGTGGCTTAGTCCTAAACACGGGATTCCCTATGTGGCATTCCCTTTCTATGGTTTATGCATGATGCCAGTTTATTAAAGCGATATAAGCATGTGACAAATATGGCCTAAAGGATATAAATAATGCAACGGGGGGAAAAGGTCTAAAATGAATTGTATTTATTAAGTATAATGACTGAAATTTAAACATGTGAGTTATCTAGTGGGTAGGTCACTAAAAGAGTGCCAAAAGGGCCTCTTATTGCTAAGGCATATGAATGCAAGCCAAGAAAACAAAAGAATGGTCAGTGCAATTGATAATACACATAACACATTGGGAGCAATTAAGAAAAGAAATACAATAAAACAGGTAAAAGGGGTGGAACCCCTTCCCTCGTGCCTAATGTGCTTAAAAGAAGGTGAGGCCGACTCTAGTCTAGGAAAATGCTAACATGGATGCATGAGGTTGGGGTTCACTAATGCCTAGACTCGATAAAGCTTCGGCTCCCAAGCCTTCAGACCTAAAGGCGAAGGGTCATCACTCCCAGGGCCTTTGGTCGGTGGCTCGAGTGATCCCTTAGGTAGCGCTATGGGCGCAGAGCACACCATCCGCCTACCCAAGGCAATCGGTCCTAGTCCTACAAGGCGGTGTGGGATGGCGCCCACGAAAATAAAATAAAATGGGATAATAGTAAGTAAACGTGCACGTATGAAGTGTTCCCTATTTTGAGGGAAAGGGTTGAGAACCACGCGAGGCTCTAAAGGTGACACACCCCCCTCCCAAATGCAATGCAAGCGCGAGATAAACAAGTAAACATACATCCAATCAACCAATCACACATACGTGAGCGAGGGAGTAGTTTGAGACGCGAGTGAGGCAAAGGGTCATAAAAAGGGAAAATGCAACCCTAATATCCACATGCTATACATAAAAAAGGTAGAAAAAGGAAAAGAATGGCTAAATCAAATGCTTGGACCCACTTAGGAAGTCCCCAGTGGAGTCGCCAACTGTCGCGCCCCACTTTTTGATGATGTTGTGTGTGGTGTGAGATGTGAGTGTGTGTATGAAATGTGAACGTGTGAAAGTGAAAATGATGAAAGGCCATGGGACTTAGGAATGCGACGATTTGGCCAAGTGAAGTTCAAAAAGGGTGTTTTTTAATAAAAATGGAGTCGCCACTTGGTATAGAGTTAGGGTGTACCAAGTCACCCAAAAATGATTTTTGTTTTTGAATGAAAAAAGTGAATAAACCCTTTTAGAGAACTTTTGGGTCTACGTAACCAAAAACAGGGATCGGGAGTCACATTTGACGAAGGGAAAGGCAAGGATAAAGTCCAAGGCACCCCTCCGACCTAGCCAAGGCTAGTTGCGTGATTTAGCCCCACCTTTCCCAATTTTTCTACCAAAAATATGTATTGCATGTTTTGGATTTGACTAGATGAATGCAAAAAGAAAGAAAAAATGCAAACCTAAATTCTAAAATGTCTCTTGTAAGGTTTTTGGTCCCAACCACATGAGTTGTGGCGGCCAATAAAGGAAAACCTTATAGAGGTCGATTAATGCAAATGATGGCTAAAGTGCAAGTGTGCAAGTGTATAAAAGGTGCACGTGTGAAATTGTATAAAAAAATCCAAGTGTTTGTGTGCAAGTGTATGAAAAGGTGCATGTGTGAAATTGTATGAAAAAAATCCAAGTGTTTGTGTGCAAGTGTATGAAATATAGTGATAAGTGCATATAGGTGTAATTAAGTGCAATTTTGTGAAGTAGAAATCAAAATGAACAATAAGGAAAGGAAAAGAGATGAGAAAATGTGAATTGAAAAAAAATGAGTAAGTGATAAATGAGAATGAATGAACCTAAAGGAATGCATCAGGTCGGGTATGGGAATGACTCCTAACTTTTCGACTTCGATTTTCCCTTTGATTAGAAAGCAAAACTAGCGTGCTAAGGCTATCGAGTAGCCACACTCGCTCGTTTCCCTTATCAGAAGGGGACTCTTCAGGCAAATGTACCCTAACTAGCATGAGATGCAAGACCTAAAGTGAGGGGAAAGGGGAATCGAGGAGCATGCCAGATGATAAAACTAAGGAAAAATGCATGATGTGTAGTGAACAGGCAAATAATGCATTAATGAAAATCAAAGGAAAAATCCTATTGGGTCTAGCGCTAGACTAGCCCTTTCTATGAATTCCTATTAGCATTAGACTAGTGGAAACAATAAAAGAAGCCACAACTAGCGTTGGACTAGTGTGGTGACGTATATTCATCCATTCCATTCATTCATGGCTATGAAAGCAAGTAGACATGCCAAAACACTCGTAAACACGTAACACGTAACACTTAACATGCTCGACTAGATGCAAGAGCCTAATAAAGCAATAAATCAAAATCAATTTCAAGTATTTTCCATGCTAAAGCTTGATTGAACTCTTGTATTTTCCCTAAAAAATTTCTCTACGTATGGTATGCAGTACACTACAAGAGTGGCTATCTAACACGACAAGTGAAGCTTGATGCCTTGATCTTTTATTTGTCAAAAAGACAAGGGTATTAGGACTGCATTAATGGTTAGCTTAATCTTAACGACATGCTATACAAATGAATTAGTTACATTTTTGTCAAGCCTAAGATGACATTAGCATAGTTAGCACATTGATTATGTTCAAGAACTTATATGAATTATGCTTGTGAACACACACACACAGAGGATAATTTCAGAAACCTCCCCTGAGTTTCCCGACAATTTCACTGAACTCCCTTGAGGTTTGAAAACTTACACATACCTCCCTTGTTATTTAAAATGATAATTTTACCCTTAAATATTTCAATGAAATCCCCTTATTTTGTATGTTTATACTTAGAATGAGTTTTAAAATTATTTTTTATTATTTTTCCTTCTTATTCCTTTTTTTTAAAATTTTTTGCCAATAAAACTGTAGAACTACCACTATTGCTTCTAGTTTTTATTGCAACCAAATGTCGAACTAGTGATTTTTTGATGAGTTAATTTTATATGTAATCCAATGTATTTGTTGATCTTTGTTTTCTATTTTTTATTATTTTTCCTTCTTATTCCTTTTTTTTAAAATTTTTTGCCAATAAAACTGTAGAACTACCACTATTGCTTCTAGTTTTTATTACAACCAAATGTCGAACTAGTGATTTTTTGATGAGTTAATTTTATATGTAATCCAATGTATTTGTTGATCTTTGTTTTCTATTTTTGGTACTAAAATTAACAATAAATAAAAAAGAAATGGCCAAAAATTACTACCAAATTATGATAATCCTACTACTCAAAAAATTCATAAACTCTAAATGAATTATTTCAACATTTTCTTTTCTATCTTATAAATCTAAATCCATAATAAAGTACCATCAAAAGTATCCTATCATAGTGATAAAATTATTATTATAATTGTTTATCAAATAGTAGATATGGACATGAAAATTTTGGCACATTTTGCTTGTAATTATACTAGATAATCTTATAATTGTATAGGGAAATAATTTAAAACTCATTACACAAGGGCATTTTTGGATATTCATTTAAAAAATTGACCAATTCAATATTATTTTAAGATTTTGTTACTAAAACTATTAAATCAAGGGAGGTAAGTGTAATTTTTCAAATCTCAGGGGAGTTCAATGAAATTATCAAAAACCTCGGAGAAAATTTCTGAAATTATCCCTCTATATATATATATATATATATGTATACACACAAACACACACACGTACATACGTTCAATCAGATGTGCATAAAACTCATCACAAATTGAGCCCTCCAAGTATATACAACTCTGTGATCAGATGACCACTACTACAGAGATAGTAGGGTTTGGTGGCTTGAATGAATTCAAGTAGGTTGCTTAGAGGACTAATACTATTTCGTCTTTAATGTCTTTTGTCCACATATTAATACTTCACGTTTATTTTGACGTACTCTTTATTTCTTTACGTAGAATCAGGCTATATATATATGTGGCTGGCCATGTCCTCATCTATATATATACATGCATGCAAATATTGCGGCCGAAGTTTGCCAGATTTTGCAGAAAGCTAAAAACGTGGAATTTGTTGAACCGAAATTGATTCCTGGATTTGCTTTAACATGTGGTTTCTCCGAAATGCCTTGCTCAAGCTCTTAACCGCCGCCATTAGCATATCCAACCCCTTGCCCTGATTTCATGGCCGCTGCATTTGTTACTCTTTTCCCCACTAATGATTTGATTATGGATAGCTTAAAAGTAAAAACTTTCGTATCTATCTAATTCTTTTCTTTGACAAAAATGGATAGATAGAGGGAAATTAGTAAGGTAAAGAAGAAAAAGAATGATGCCATATTTGATGATATTTTTTTTGTCTTGCAATTTCACAATTCTCGACCTTTATTTAGTTTCCAAAATCGACCTTTATTTCCTTAAAATGGACTGATTTCACCAAAAAGAAATATATTACTTCCTATTCACCATTTCTTAATTAGGTCATGATGTAGGGCATCAAATACAAATACATATTTCTAATTATAGAATGTCTTAATATCTGGAAGGCCCTTGTAATTTTAGATACAATGAATATTTTTCTAATACACCATAAGTTGATTCTTAATTTCTCATAAAAATGGGATGGATGGAGTGTACTAGTTAAGACTCAAGAAAAGCTTCTTCTTGTTTTGATAAGGATTTCCAAGAAGTTAAGCGGGCAAGAATGCTGGATATCAGGGATAACAAGTTACCAACAGTTGTGATTTTTTTTATGCTTTATTTGTTTAACTCTTATTATTATTACTATACTATTGATATCCTTTTTTTTTTTTAAATTACTGTTGACGTCAATAATGTAAAGTATTAAAATCAGTGCAATGTCTGAAAAATGACCTGAAATACAAGTATTAAACATCAAGATTCGGCACATAAAATTAGGTCCAAAAAATAAAACAACTTTCAAGCTTGACATTATGAGCATACACATGAAAACATGTTTGTCAATATGAATGAGCTATTGAGCATGACATCTCTAAAAGAATCTTGGGTAGAACATATTGAAGTTAATTAATGATAATTTTTCCCAACAACCTTTCAAAATTTGCATACAAATCTAGTGTTTTCAGAATTAGTATTCATAAAGTGAGTATTAGTCGATATTCCGTTTATATTATTTGGATTGTGATTTTTCGCAGATAAATTTTTACTTTTTTCGTAAAATATTTTCTGATCACCTTTTTATCTTACATACATCAAATTGCTACGGTACATTTCTCTATAAAAACTCCTATTGTGACTTCCCTTACTCTTGTTTTGATTTAATTATTTTCATTGTGTTCCTACTTTTTTTTGCCTTACATGTTAATTTTTCCTTAGAATTTTTCTCTGGAGATTGAAGCCTTCAAATGTACAATTATATAAATTTTAAAGCTGGAAACTACTAGTATTACCTAAATTCAGTTATGCTATACAGGTTCGTTGTATTAAAGATTTGGTCGGTCACTCAAACCATACCAAAAAAGCAATATAATCATCCCCTATTCCATAAAAAGTAATGACTTTTTAAAGAGAGTTTATATATATACTCAATTAATTACGAAACTAAGGTCTTTCATAGAAGCCACCTCGTATCCCATTATAGCCTTAATCTTTGCAAGCCTATTGGAGAAGTCTATCTCTCTCTCTTTCTCCGAGAAAAATGATCAAAATAGATGAGATCATAAGATGAAACTAGATGGATGACAAAAGAAAGATAACGTGAAACACAAGGAGGCTTAAAACTGTCTTTCTAGTGGCTTTAAAAGGTTCATTGGCCTAACAGATAGATTATCAAGTTCAGATGCTAATTTGTATCCCTTCATTTCCTTCCTAACTCTTTCTTTTCAGGATTTATTAGAGTTTGCAAGAAACTCTCATTTGGAACCCAGAAACTCTTCAGTTTCAATTCTTTTCAGAGGAAGACAGCCTTAAACCCTCTACCTCATAAGTTATAGATAAAGAGATCGACATGTGGGCCGGTATCAGAAGATCAAAAAACAATCAAGGTTCGACTCTATGAGCTTCAATCTCGATTTTTAGTTGTTCTTGTTATTGTATTTTATATTATTTTTGCCTCTTTGGGGTTTTGCTGCATGATAAGAGAATATTACAGTACTTAGGATTTCATGGTCCTGACAAAACGTTTCTTCATGGAGTCAAGTAATCGTATAGTCTAGAAAAAGTTTGTTAAGTTTTGGAACTTGGCACGAAGCTTAGCTATTTTTGCTTTTTGGGTAATAAATTTCTTCTCCAAAATTTGCAGATGAATATACTGAAAGAATCGATATTATTAATCAATATTTTCCGTGATTATCTATCCCATGTAATGAATTGTTCAACAATTCATGCTTACCTTGTGATGACAATACCTCCATGCATGAATATTAGCGTTTGGATAACTTAAATAATCTAATCTGTATGGCTTTGTCTCAAAAAACTTCTGCCTTTATCCTATGAGTAGTTGCTATCTAGTTCAATTGGTTTCATCTTATTTCTTGATCATCTTGTATAAAGTTAGTTCAAACCTTTCATTGATTTTCCTCAGATAAGAAGGAGATGATAAGGGAATCACGTAGAAATCTTAGTGTGAACGAGGAGTACCTTGGAGCATTAAGAACAAAATCGTATACAGAATTTTTCAGCAAAGCTCAGACTCTAGTTAATCAGCCATCTTTTCTTAATTACTGCAATCAGAGGTTTTCAGATACTCTTCTTGAACCCGGACAAGAAACCATAGCAACAATTCTGGAATCAGCAGTATCTCTTTCAAGAAAATCTGATCTCAGAGCCCTTCTCTTCAATTACTTTGATATTAGTGCTGAGGCTTCAAAAATTTGCAGCCATCTTCTGAGAAGCATTAATCAACTTCAATCCAATTACCAGCTTGTTAAACAAGTTCTCGACACGATCGATGACCATTCCCCCGAGCAATTAGGATTCATCATTCCTGAGCTTCGTGAACTAATTTCGCTCAACAATCCATTATCTGGTCTGAATCAACAAGATTTCATCCGAATCCACGACAAGTATTCATCAGTCCTACAACATTTGAAAGCAAAGCGAAAAAGAATTGCTCGGAAAATCAAGCTAATAAAATGCTTCAACAAGGCTTCTGGAGCATGTGTCACGACAGCCTGTGGTGTAGTTGCAGTTGCAGCAGTAGTCCTAGCAGCAGCACATACACTTGTCGCATTGACAATGGGACCAGCTCTCTTTACTTTGCCACTGCAGCCACTGAGGAAAAAACTTCTCAAAATTAGTGCTGTGAAATGTGGATTTCTAAGAAAATTTGGAGAACAACTTGATGTTGCAGCAAAAGGGACGTACATTTTGAATAGAGATTTTGATACAATGAGTAGACTAGTGGTTAGGCTTCATGATGAAATTGAACATACCACGGCAATGATACAATTCTTTTTAGATAGAAGAGAAGACAAATATTCTTGGCAAATACTGAAGGAGCTTAAGAAGAAGGATTTTGGGTTCAGGAAACAAGTTGAGGAGCTTGAAGAACATGTGTATTTGTGCCTGGTCACAATTAATCGGGCTAGAGTTTTGGTTGTCACTGAAATTGCCAAGTCTTGCCAGGAAAATTCAGTCTAGTAATTTAGAAACCAATTCTTTTTCATTTCTAAGCTGCCAGCCACCAATTCCTTGTTTATTATATAGCAATCTATTTGTAGATAGGATATCAGGTTTATTCCATTGTAAATAGTAGTATATCTTATTTGTTTCATTTATGGAGTGATATAATGGCTATTCTTTGATTTTTTTTTTTTAACAATATTTGTATCTGCACAAGTTAAGGAGTCATACTCAGAGGTATATTCTTTGACCTAAACAAGCTAATGTCATTGAACAAAGAAAAGCGATTGAAAATACCAAGTCTGTTCCACGGTTACAATTCCACATTTATAATAACAGGTTGAAATTTTACAAAATTCGCAATTGGCATTTACATCAGATAAAATTTTGTAGATAGCACTAATAAAGCATAACGTAGGGAACTAATCATATTCAAGTCGAACTCGAGCAAGGCAACGTTGATACCTAACTCCATTTACTTGCACTCCTAATGTAATGCAAGAAGGTGTGGACTAAAAAGCATGTCCCATAGCATGCATTTATTTTTTGGTTAGCTGTTGAAAGAGATTAGCTTCGACAGATTGATTGCAGGATTGGAGTTTTAAAGCATAATTATAGATCCCCTTTCTTTATTTTGCTGGAAATTTATTATCTTTAATTAATCTTCATTTTGTCCTTTCAATGCTTGCCTGTGGAAAGAACAAGAAAATTTTATGGTTAATAGAGGCGATTTTGGCAGTGATGTTGAATTGCACTATGACAGTAGTGTTTCTAGAAAACAGAAAGATTTTGACCTTTGTATGTATTTGGTAGTCTTATGGTCCATTTTTACGTCCTAAATATTTTCCGATTGATGTATTTGTATGAGGGGAAAATGTATAAATCCACAAAATTTTAACTCGAGGGCAAATAATAAATACCCATAAAACTTGCCTTGGGGGGAGGGCGGAGGCTACTTTTCATTTAATGTACAAATATATTACTATGTTATAGACAATTACCACATAGCCCTAGAAGAGGCATCCATCCATCCATCCAGCAACCGCGTTGTATTTTGTCTACAAGTGTGAAGCAAGTTATTCGGACATTTTGGTACTTCCACATCTAATTATATACCTATTCAATTAATTCCCCCACCTATGAATATTCTTGGGATAATTTTTGAAAAATATACAGTAACACGATAATTTTTTGAAAAATATACCGTAACACTTTTTTTTGATGTAATGTATGTAAGATAAAAAAGGTAATTGAAAAATGTGTTGATGATATAAGCAAATAAATTTTTGCAAATAAATCACTATCCAAACAAATCCATTTCCTTTGCTAGTTTTCCCAAAATTTGCTAGCATTTTACTCCATTGATGCTAAAATGGTAAAAAAAAAAAAATTCACATCAATTTATAATTTCGATGCCAAAAAACAAAATATGGAAACATCAGTTAGACAAAAATCACAATAGATTAGAAAATTCAAATTAAAAGGATTTTTTCGGCCGGTGTCTAGTTCATTGGACAGTCATTAACACATTTAAATTGTACCTAACTTATCAAAATTATTAAATGTATTTAGATACTTAGATACTTTTTCAAATTAATTACACTTTTTCAATAAATTAACACTTAAGACTCATTGAATTTTTTTTTTTTGCCACAAGAATATGGGTTGGTCCAATTGGCTTTTGACAAACATTTAGTACAACCTTGTTCTTCTTTGAGATCATCAATGTTTACCATGTGGGATCTGTCTGTCTGTCAAAAGACTCAAAACCATAGGCCATTGGACATGTATCAGCCTGGACCTATTTCTTGAGCATCTTTAACTGCTGGCCAACTACTAGAAGAATCCCAATTTTCTTTTACCGAAATTAAAGGAAAAGAAAATCTCAATCCTCTAAGCGAATCAAAATTGCCCCAGAAAATAAAATGGAAAAGGAAAAACTTTCTTAACTTTCAGCTGCCAATTATTTTTTTGTATGCCAAGCATTAATATCTAAATAATGCGAGATTTTCTCTTTTCTACAATTATGCATTTTCCCCTCGATCACAGTCTACTCAATCTGCTTGAATGAGACCTTATTTTCCATATTTTTTTCTATTCTTGACTTTTTCAGTTTCAACCAAAAGTCCTTCTTCTACTCGTTTCTTTTCCTATTTAAGAGTTATAGAATAAATTATAGAGAACTTTTCACTTGCTTTTTCTACTAAATAATTTTAATTATTTTCTCCCCTTGCGTCATTAGTCAAACTCATTAAACTTCTTGAATAAGTTTATTAATCATTGCTTTCCCCAAAACTAAGGAAGCTTGCAGCTTTTTTTTCTGCTCCATTTCCCTCCGAAAAGGTCTACTTCAAGGTATTAGCTCAACCATCAACCCCGAAATCTCATTTTCTAATTCAAGAATTGTTCTCTTTGTACTAGTTTTAAAGTTTAGTACTCAAG
>NW_020863536.1:84691-122629 GCF_003713205.1 Coffea eugenioides
ACTTTGACATTTGACCATCTTACTACCTTTACCAAATAAGTACCAAAATGATCCAAAATTACCTTCATTCTTCATCATCTTGGCTGAGCTTCACAAGGAGAAAAGAAAGGAAAGCTTTCATCTTACTTCTTCATTTCTTGCTCCAATCAAACAATTTAACCGATTAAACTTGGATTTGCTCCATAAAAACCTTTCTCTTGGTAGTATTAAGGTGTGTAGTGAAGTGGTTTGAGAAGCAAAGGTGCTAAGTTGAGTCTTTTCTTGGGTTTGTAAGGTAAGTGACTAAGGAACCTTTCCTTTGATCTTGATAATGTTCAATTAGTGATTGGTGGTGGTTGAATAAGTGATTTTAGGGTTGATTTCCTGATTTTGGTTGAAAATGATGAAGATTTATTATTTTTGGGGATTTTTCTGTTTTCATATGGATATGATTATGGGGTCATGTATGATGATTGGAAATGATGTTTAATGACTCTAGGAGGTGGAAAAAGTGATTAATTGCAACCAATTTCTGTTTTGGACCAAAAATTGAAAAGTGAGGGTTTTGTGATGAACATTCTGTCCGAATTTTTAGGTCCTAGATAGAGGCCGAATTGGCCTTGGATCAAAACATGAAAGTTGTAGATATTGATGTTTTAAGGGTGCCTGTAAAATTTCAGGGCATTTGGAGTAGTGTAGAATGAGATATGTCGTATTTACTATTGCTGTTCTGGGTTTCAGGATGGCCGAACTGAGCCTGTAAATGGGTTGTTTTGACTGGAATTTTTTTGGATTTGGGTGTTGAGGTCTTCTGATGAAATGTAGCTGGATGTCTTAGCTTACATATGCCTTTGGAATTTCGGCATTTGGACCTGTATAGACTGAGTTGTATTCATTACAGCATAGTGCAATTTGGGAACCTGCAATTACGGTTCTGGGTTGGTATTCTGCATTTTTGACTTGTTTGCACTCAAAACTGGGTTGAGTGACCTTCTGTAATGTTGTAGACCTATCTCCTAGCTTCGAAACGGTGTATCTTGCACCTTCATCCGACAATCGTAGCGCATTTGGTACCATTACCGCAAAATGACGTCAAAACTGTTTTTCTGGTTTTGAGCTTAACCTTCATTTCCGGACTTTTTCCTAGCTTGACTTGTCTTTGCACTTCTTGGAGCTTGCTGAATGGCTATTGGATGAACTTGTTGTTGTGTGTGTACCTTTGGGTTTGAATGAGAAGAATAATGAAGCCATGATGGCTGGAAAAGTTAGCAAATTTAGGGGAAGTGCTGTCCGAACTTTTAAAGGATTTGTTTGCATTGAGTTTGTGATCTAAGACTTGGGTTTGAGCAAGGCAATGATACATGATGGATGGTTTCTGAGCCGTGGAGGTGAGTGACCCTAAACTATTTCCAAAGTACTTGTGAAATGTTTCTTGCATTAATTATTCGATTGCATATCATGCGTGCTTGCATGTGAATTCATGACATGATTTGGCTTCAATGAGTTCTGGGAAAGTCTTGTGCTAGACACCAACGTCTCCACCTTGTTTATGGTTCATGTTCATGGTTATCTGGAGCACCGATGTTGCTCCCACTTTCGTGAGTTCGTGAGTTAATGTTAAATGAAATATTTGAGCGTTGGGTGTTCAAGTGCTATGATTTCACCGGCTCACGAGAGCACTAAACGGACATTTGATCTCTGAATCATGACATCATCGGAATTATCGAAATGCAACATTGTGAAATATATTTGCTTAATGTTTTTTGCTGGTTACTCGCTGGAGCTTTCTAGCTCATCCCCAAAAATATTTTATTCCCCCTCCACAGGGGCCTCAAGGGCGAAGGGAGGACTGTAGTACTTGGGTGCAAACGTGTATGGATGGCCCTAAACTTTTGTACAATATTTTTTGGATTTGGGAAATTATTTTTATGTATATTTGGGATTAGTTTTTCCCGCTGCATTTTGTGACATGTAAATTATTTGGAGACGGATGTGTAATTTGTGTGGACGCAGTTGATGTATATTTGAATTTTTATATTGTAAATTTAATTGAGCAACTGTAAGTGAAGCGACTGAGTCCCCGGCGAGAAGCTGGGCAGGCGGCACCGGCTCGAACCGCTCTGGTTCGCCTTAGGGGGAAAGGTGGGCTGTCACAGAGTGGTATCAGAGCCTTAGCCTTTCGATCTCCTGTAGTGTATTCGCCCTAGGCTTTGAAGTTTAGGAATGCCGGAAACCTGTGGGTTGATTTAAACTCCTTGAGAGAATTTTGTGCGAGATGTCTTGACTTGATTGGTACAAGAGGGAATGTCGAGGACGACATTCTTTTAAGGAGAGGAGATTGTGACGCCCCGAAAAAAAATGAGTTTGAGAACCCGGAAATTTTTTTAATTTTCTAGGTTTTATTTTTTTAACGCCCGCCTTTTCTATATTTTTTTGATTATAAAAATTCCCCAGATAAAGTTTATGAGCAAAAATAGTTTTAAAATGATTTTTCTAGTATCGATTAGTTTTTGAGAAATTAAAAGCGTATTTTGGACGTGGGACCCGCAAGTGTGGTAAATGCATTATATTTTTGACAACTTGTTGGAATTTTGTATTAAGTGATATTATTTTACAAGGTGTTAAGATATTTGTCTTGGAGAGACAAGAAGATAATCTCAAGCTTAAAGAGTGACAAGTGTCACCTTGTTATTGAAGGTTGGACTTTGACATTTGACCATCTTACTACCTTTACCAAATAAGTACCAAAATGATCCAAAATTACCTTCATTCTTCATCATCTTGGCTGAGCTTCACAAGGAGAAAAGAAAGGAAAGCTTTCATCTTACTTCTTCATTTCTTGCTCCAATCAAACAATTTAACCGATTAAACTTGGATTTGCTCCATAAAAACCTTTCTCTTGGTAGTATTAAGGTGTGTAGTGAAGTGGTTTGAGAAGCAAATGTGCTAAGTTGGGCCTTTTCTTGGGTTTGTAAGGTAAGTGACTAAGGAACCTTTCCTTTGATCTTGATAATGTTCAATTAGTGATTGGTGGTGGTTGAATAAGTGATTTTATGGTTGATTTCCTGATTTTGGTTGAAAATGATGAAGATTTATTATTTTTGGGGATTTTTCTGTTTTCATATGGATATGATTATGGGGTCATGTATGATGATTGAAAATGATGTTTAATGACTCTAGGAGGTGGAAAAAGTGATTAATTGCAACCAATTTCTGTTTTGGACCAAAAATTGAAAAGTGAGGGTTTTGTGATGAACATTCTGTCCGAATTTTTAGGTCCTAGATAGAGGCCGAATTGGCCTTGGCTCAAAACATGAAAGTTGTAGATATTGATGTTTTAAGGGTGCCTGTAAAATTTCAGGGCATTTGGAGTAGTGTAGAATGAGATATGTCGTATTTACTATTGCTGTTCTGGGTTTCAGGATGGCCGAACTGAGCCTGTAAATGGGTTGTTTTGACTGGAATTTTTTTGGATTTGGGTGTTGAGGTCTTCTGATGAAATGTAGCTGGATGTCTTAGCTTACATATGCCTTTGGAATTTCGGCATTTGGACCTGTATAGACTGAGTTGTATTCATTACAGCATAGTGCAATTTGGGAACCTGCAATTACGGTTCTGGGTTGGTATTCTGCATTTTTGACCTGTTTTCACTCAAAACTGGGTTGAGTGACCTTCTGTAATGTTGTAGACCTATCTCCTAGCTTCGAAACGGTGTATCTTGCACCTTCATCCGACAATCGTAGCGCATTTGGTACCATTACCGCAAAATGACGTCAAAACTGTTTTTCTGGTTTTGAGCTTAACCTTCATTTCCGGACTTTTTCCTAGCTTGACTTGTCTTTGCACTTCTTGGAGCTTGCTGAATGGCTATTGGATGAACTTGTTGTTGTGTGTGTACCTTTGGGTTTGAATGAGAAGAATAATGAAGCCATGATGGCTGGAAAAGTTAGCAAATTTAGGGGAAGTGCTGTCCGAACTTTTAAAGGATTTGTTTGCATTGAGTTTGTGATCTAAGACTTGGGTTTGAGCAAGGCAATGATACATGATGGATGGTTTCTGAGCCGTGGAGGTGAGTGACCCTAAACTATTTCCAAAGTACTTGTGAAATGTTTCTTGCATTAATTATTCGATTGCATATCATGCGTGCTTGCATGTGAATTCATGACATGATTTGGCTTCAATGAGTTCTGGGAAAGTCTTGTGCTGGACACCAACGTCTCCACCTTGTTTATGGTTCATGTTCATGGTTATCTGGAGCACCGATGTTGCTCCCACTTTCGTGAGTTCGTGAGTTAATGTTAAATGAAATATTTGAGCGTTGGGTGTTCAAGTGCTATGATTTCACCGGCTCACGAGAGCACTAAACGGACATTTGATCTCTGAATCATGACATCATCGGAATTATCGAAATGCAACATTGTGAAATATATTTGCTTAATGTTTTTTGCTGGTTACTCGCTGAGCTTCTAGCTCACCCCAAAAATATTTTATTCCCCTCCACAGGGCTCAAGGCGAAGGAAGGACTTGTAGTACTTGTGCACGTGTATGGATGGCCTAAACTTTGTACAATTTTGGATTTGGAATTATTTTATGTATATTTGGGATTAGTTTCCGCTGCATTTGTGACATGTAATTATTGGAGACGGATGTGTATTTGTGGACCAGTTGATGTATATTTGATTTTTATATTGTAATTTAATTGAGCACTGTAGTGAACGACTGAGTCCCGGCGAGAGCTGGGCAGGCGGCCCGCCGAACCCTCTGGTTCGCCTTAGGGGGAGGTGGGGCTGTCACAAGTGGTATCAGAGCTTAGGCTTCAGATCTCTGTAGTGTATCCTAGGCTTGAAGTTTAGGATGCCGGACTGTGGGTTTGATTTAACTCTTGAGAGATTTGTGCGAGATGTCTTGACTTGATTGGTACAAGAGGGAATGTCGAGGACGACATTCTTTTAAGGAGAGGAGATTGTGACGCCCCGAAAAAAAATGAGTTTGAGAACCCGGAAATTTTTTTAATTTTCTAGGTTTTATTTTTTTAACGCCCGCCTTTTCTACATTTTCTTGATTATAAAAATTCCCCAGATAAATTTTATGAGCAAAAATAGTTTTAAAATGATTTTTCTAGTATCGATTAGTTTTTGAGAAATTAAAAGCGTATTTTGGACGTCGGACCCGCAAGTGCGGTAAATGCATTATATTTTTGACAACTTGTTGGAATTTTGTATTAAGTGATATTATTTTACAAGGTGTTAAGATATTTGTCTTGGAGAGACAAGAAGATAATCTCAAGCTTAAAGAGTGACAAGTGTCACCTTGTTATTGAAGGTTGGACTTTGACATTTGACCATCTTACTACCTTTACCAAATAAGTACCAAATTGATCCAAAATTACCTTCATTCTTCATCATCTTGGCTGAGCTTCACAAGGAGAAAAGAAAGGAAAGCTTTCATCTTACTTCTTCATTTCTTGCTCCAATCAAACAATTTAACCGATTAAACTTGGATTTGCTCCATAAAAACCTTTCTCTTGGTAGTATTAAGGTGTGTAGTGAAGTGGTTTGAGAAGCAAAGGTGCTAAGTTGGGTCTTTTCTTGGGTTTGTAAGGTAAGTGACTAAGGAACCTTTCCTTTGATCTTGATAATGTTCAATTAGTGATTGGTGGTGGTTGAATAAGTGATTTTATGGTTGATTTCCTGATTTTGGTTGAAAATGATGAAGATTTATTATTTTTGGGGATTTTTCTGTTTTCATATGGATATGATTATGGGGTCATGTATGATGATTGAAAATGATGTTTAATGACTCTAGGAGGTGGAAAAAGTGATTAATTGCAACCAATTTCTGTTTTGGACCAAAAATTGAAAAGTGAGGGTTTTGTGATGAACATTCTGTCCGAATTTTTAGGTCCTAGATAGAGGCCGAATTGGCCTTGGCTCAAAACATGAAAGTTGTAGATATTGATGTTTTAAGGGTGCCTGTAAAATTTCAGGGCATTTGGAGTAGTGTAGAATGAGATATGTCGTATTTACTATTGCTGTTCTGGGTTTCAGGATGGCCGAACTGAGCCTGTAAATGGGTTGTTTTGACTGGAATTTTTTTGGATTTGGGTGTTGAGGTCTTCTGATGAAATGTAGCTGGATGTCTTAGCTTACATATGCCTTTGGAATTTCGGCATTTGGACCTGTATAGACTGAGTTGTATTCATTACAGCATAGTGAAATTTGGGAACCTGCAATTACGGTTCTGGGTTGGTATTCTGCATTTTTGACCTGTTTGCACTCAAAACTGGGTTGAGTGACCTTCTGTAATGTTGTAGACCTATCTCCTAGCTTCGAAACGGTGTATCTTGCACCTTCATCCGACAATCGTAGCGCATTTGGTACCATTACCGCAAAATGACGTCAAAACTGTTTTTCTGGTTTTGAGCTTAACCTTCATTTCCGGACTTTTTCCTAGCTTGACTTGTCTTTGCACTTCTTGGAGCTTGCTGAATGGCTATTGGATGAACTTGTTGTTGTGTGTGTACCTTTGGGTTTGAATGAGAAGAATAATGAAGCCATGATGGCTGGAAAAGTTAGCAAATTTAGGGGAAGTGCTGTCCGAACTTTTAAAGGATTTGTTTGCATTGAGTTTGTGATCTAAGACTTGGGTTTGAGCAAGGCAATGATACATGATGGATGGTTTCTGAGCCGTGGAGGTGAGTGACCCTAAACTATTTCCAAAGTACTTGTGAAATGTTTCTTGCATTAATTATTCGATTGCATATCATGCGTGCTTGCATGTGAATTCATGACATGATTTGGCTTCAATGAGTTCTGGGAAAGTCTTGTGCTGGACACCAACGTCTCCACCTTGTTTATGGTTCATGTTCATGGTTATCTGGAGCACCGATGTTGCTCCCACTTTCGTGAGTTCGTGAGTTAATGTTAAATGAAATATTTGAGCGTTGGGTGTTCAAGTGCTATGATTTCACCGGCTCACGAGAGCACTAAACGGACATTTGATCTCTGAATCATGACATCATCGGAATTATCGAAATGCAACATTGTGAAATATATTTGCTTAATGTTTTTTGCTGGTTACTCGCTGAGCTTCTAGCTCACCCCAAAAATATTTTATTCCCCTCCACAGGGCTCAAGGCGAAGGAAGGACTTGTAGTACTTGTGCACGTGTATGGATGGCCTAAACTTTGTACAATTTTGGATTTGGAATTATTTTATGTATATTTGGGATTAGTTTCCGCTGCATTTGTGACATGTAATTATTGGAGACGGATGTGTATTTGTGGACCAGTTGATGTATATTTGATTTTTATATTGTAATTTAATTGAGCACTGTAGTGAACGACTGAGTCCCGGCGAGAGCTGGGCAGGCGGCCCGCCGAACCCTCTGGTTCGCCTTAGGGGGAGGTGGGGCTGTCACATGACACTTGTCACCTTTTTGGTTTAAAACTTATCTTTTTGTCTCTCCAATACAAATATCTTAACACTTTGTAAAATAATATCACTTAATACAAAATTCCAACAAGTTGTCAAAAATATAATGCATTTACCGCACTAGCAGGTCCCACATCCAAAATACGCTCTTAATTTCTCAAAAACTAACCGATACTAGAAAAATCATTTTTAAACTATCTTTGCTCATAAACTTTATCTGGGAAATTTTTCTAATAAAGAAAATGTAGAAAAGGCGGGCGATTAAACAAAATAAACCCTAGAAAATTAGAAAATTTTCGGGTTCTCACACTCATTCTTTTCGGGGCGTCACAAACTCCCCTCCTTAAAAGAATGTCATCCTCGACATTCCCTCTTGTATCAATCAAGTCAAGACATCCCGCAAAAATCACTAATATTGCAAACCAAACCCACAGTCCGGCATCCTAAACTTCAAGCCTAGGATACACTACAGAGATCTGAAACCTAAGCTCTGATACCAACTGTGACAGCCCCACCTCCCCTTAAGGCGAACCAGAGGGTTCGGCGGGCCGCCTGCCCAGCTCTCGCCGGGACTCAGTCGTTCACTACAATCCTCAAATGAATTACAAGAATAAACCTCTAAAATATTACAATATAAATCTCCAATATACATCAAATTCTCCAAAAATTACATGTTATAAGCGAAGCGGAAACAATTCTCAACTATACATAAAATGATTTCCAAAACCAAATTGTACAAAACATAGGCCATCCAGTCACGTGCACAAGTACTACAAGTCCTTCCTTCGCCTTGAGCCCTGTGGAGGGGAATAAACTATTTTTGGGGTGAGCTAGAAGCTCAGCGAGTAACCAGTAAAATCATTAAACAAATATATTTCACAATGTTGCATTTCGATCATTTCGATGATGTCATGATTCAGAGATCAAATGTTCGTTTAGTGCTCTCGTGAGCCAGGAAAATCATAGCACTTGAACACCCAACGCTCAAATAGATCATTTAACATTAACATTAACATTAAGAGGGAGCCCCTTCTTGAGCTCCAGATAAACAGGAACATGAACCATAAACAGAGTGGAGACGTTGGTGTCCAGCACAAGACTTTCCCAGAACTCATTGAAGCCAAATCATGTCATGAACTCACATGCAAGCACGCATGATATGCAATCGAGTACATAATGCAAGAAACATTTCACAAGTACTTTGGGAATAGTTTAGGGTCACTCACTTCCATGGCTCAGAAATAATCCATCAAATATCATTGCCTTGCTCAAATCCAAGCCTTAGTTCACAAACTCAATGCAAACAAATCCCTTCAAAGTTCGGACAGCACTTCCCCTGAATTTGCTAACTTTTCCAGCCATCATGGCTTCATTATTTCCTCATTCCAACCCAAAGGTACACACACAACAACAAGTTCATCCAATAGCCATTCAGCAAGCTCCAAGTAGTACTAGTACAAGTCAAGCTAGGGAAAAGTCCGGAAATGAAAGTTAAGCTCAAAACCAGAAAAACAGTTTTGACGTCATTTTGCGATAATGGCACCAAAGGTACTACGATGGTCGGATAAAGGTACAAGATACACCGTTTCGAAGCTAAGAGATAGGGCTACAATATTACAGAAGGTCACTCAACCCAGTTTCGAGTGTAACCTGGTCAAAAATGTAAGATACTATACCAGAATCACAAAAATAGATTCACAGAACGCATTCTAGCGGAAACATCATAAATCAGGCTATCCAAGTCCAAATCCAGAAATTCCAAAACCAGCTGAAATCTAAAAATAGGGATAAATTTCATCAGAAGACCTCAACAACCAATTCGGAAGCAATTCCAGCCAAAACAACCAATTACAGGCGCAATTCTTACATTCGGGTAAAACCAGAACAGCAATAGTAATTTCGACTTTTCTCATTCCACACTACTCTGATTGATCTGAAATTTTGTAGGCACCTTTAAAATGTCATTCCCTACAACTTTCATGTTTTAAGCCAAGGCCAATTAGGCCTCTAACTAGGACCTAAAAATTCGGACAGAATGTAGCTTCATAAACCCTAGGTTTTCAATTTTCTTCCAAAACAGAAATTACTTGCAATCTTCCACTTTTTCCACCTTCTAGATGCCTTATATACCATTTCTAATCATCATAGATAGCCACACAAATCATGCTTATATTAAAACAGAAAATCCCCATAAATAATAAAACTTCATCACTTCAACCACAAATCAAGAAATAATCCATAAAAGTGCATCTTATACCACCACCAATCATGAATTGAACATCATTTAAGGGAGGAGAGTGGTTCTTCACAACTCACCTTAGCCATACAAGAGATAGAGCAACAAATCACCTTATCTTTCCAAACAACTCCACAAAACACCTCAAGACCACTTAGCAAAGAGATTTTATGGAATGATTTGGAGTTTTATTGGTTGGATTTGAAGATTGAGCAAGAAATAGAAGGAAGAAATTGAGAGCTTTTCTTTCTTTCTTGAGCAAGAACATTCGGCCAAGAAGCTTGCAAAATGAAGCTTATTTTGATCAATTTTTTGTATTTATTTGGTAAAGGTAAAGGTAAAGTCAAATGGTCAAAGTCCAAGATTAAATCACAAGGTGACACTTGTCACCTTTTTGGTTTAAAACTTATCTTTTTGTCTCTCCAATACAAATATCTTAACACTTTGTAAAATAATATCACTTAATACAAAATTCCAACAAGTTGTCAAAAATATAATGCATTTACCGCACTAGCAGGTCCCACATCCAAAATACGCTCTTAATTTCTCAAAAACTAACCGATACTAGAAAAATCATTTTTAAACTATCTTTGCTCATAAACTTTATCTGGGAAATTTTTCTAATAAAGAAAATGTAGAAAAGGCGGGCGATTAAACAAAATAAACCCTAGAAAATTAGAAAATTTTCGGGTTCTCACACTCATTCTTTTCGGGGCGTCACAAACTCCCCTCCTTAAAAGAATGTCATCCTCGACATTCCCTCTTGTATCAATCAAGTCAAGACATCCCGCAAAAATCACTAATATTGCAAACCAAACCCACAGTCCGGCATCCTAAACTTCAAGCCTAGGATACACTACAGAGATCTGAAACCTAAGCTCTGATACCAACTGTGACAGCCCCACCTCCCCCTAAGGCGAACCAGAGGGTTCGGCGGGCCGCCTGCCCAGCTCTCGCCGGGACTCAGTCGTTCACTACAATCCTCAAATGAATTACAAGAATAAACCTCTAAAATATTACAATATAAATCTCCAATATACATCAAATTCTCCAAAAATTACATGTTATAAGCGAAGCGGAAACAATTCTCAACTATACATAAAATGATTTCCAAAACCAAATTGTACAAAACATAGGCCATCCAGTCACGTGCACAAGTACTACAAGTCCTTCCTTCGCCTTGAGCCCTGTGGAGGGGAATAAACTATTTTTGGGCTGAGCTAGAAGCTCAGCGAGTAACCAGTAAAATCATTAAACAAATATATTTCACAATGTTGCATTTCGATCATTTCGATGATGTCATGATTCAGAGATCAAATGTTCGTTTAGTGCTCTTGTGAGCCAGGGAAATCATAGCACTTGAACACCCAACGCTCAAATAGATCATTTAACATTAACATTAACATTAAGAGGGAGCCCCTTCTTGAGCTCCAGATAAACATGAACATGAACCATAAACAGAGTGGAGACGTTGGTGTCCAGCACAAGACTTTCCCAGAACTCATTGAAGCCAAATCATGTCATGAACTCACATGCAAGCACGCATGATATGCAATCGAGTACATAATGCAAGAAACATTTCACAAGTACTTTGGGAATAGTTTAGGGTCACTCACTTCCATGGCTCAGAAATAATCCATCAAATATCATTGCCTTGCTCAAATCCAAGCCTTAGTTCACAAACTCAATGCAAACAAATCCCTTCAAAGTTCGGACAGCACTTCCCCTGAATTTGCTAACTTTTCCAGCCATCATGGCTTCATTATTTCCTCATTCCAACCCAAAGGTACACACACAACAACAAGTTCATCCAATAGCCATTCAGCAAGCTCCAAGTAGTACTAGTACAAGTCAAGCTAGGGAAAAGTCCGGAAATGAAAGTTAAGCTCAAAACCAGAAAAACAGTTTTGATGTCATTTTGCGATAATGGCACCAAAGGTACTACGATGGTCGGATAATGGTACAAGATACACCGTTTCGAAGCTAAGAGATAGGGCTACAATATTGCAGAAGGTCACTCAACCCAGTTTCAAGTGTAACCTGGTCAAAAATGCAAGATACTATACCAGAATCACAAAAACAGATTCACAGAACGCATTCTAGCGGAAACATCATAAATCAGGCTATCCAAGTCCAAATCCAGAAATTCCAAAACCAGCTGAAATATAAGAAACAGGGATAAATTTCATCAGAAGACCTCAACAACCAATTCGGAAGCAATTCCAGCCAAAACAACCAATTACAGGCGCAATTCTTACATTCGGGTAAAACCAGAACAGCAATAGTAATTTCGACTTTTCTCATTCCACACTACTCTGATTGATCTGAAATTTTGTAGGCACCTTTAAAATGTCATTCCCTACAACTTTCATGTTTTAATCCAAGGCCAATTAGGCCTCTAACTAGGACCTAAAAATTCGGACAGAATGTAGCTTCATAAACCCTAGGTTTTCAATTTTCTTCCAAAACAGAAATTACTTGCAATCTTCCACTTTTTCCACCTTCTAGATGCCTTATATACCATTTCTAATCATCATAGATAGCCACACAATCATGCTTATATTAAAACAGAAAATCCCCATAAATAATAAAACTTCATCACTTCAACCACAAATCAAGAAATAATCCATAAAAGTGCATCTTATACCACCACGAATCATGAATTGAACATCATTTAAGGGAGGAGAGTGGTTCTTCACAACTCACCTTAGCCATACAAGAGATAGAGCAACAAATCACCTTAGCTTTCCAAACAACTCCACAAAACACCTCAAGACCACTTAGCAAAGAGATTTTATGGAATGATTTGGAGTTTTATTGGTTGGATTTGAAGATTGAGCAAGAAATAGAAGGAAGAAATTGAGAGCTTTTCTTTCTTTCTTGAGCAAGTACATTCGGCCAAGAAGCTTGCAAAATGAAGCTTATTTTGATCAATTTTTTGTATTTATTTGGTAAAGGTAAAGGTAAAGTCAAATGGTCAAAATCCAAGATTAAATCACAAGGTGACACTTGTCACCTTTTTGGTTTAAAACTTATCTTTTTGTCTCTCCAATACAAATATCTTAACACTTTGTAAAATAATATCACTTAATACAAAATTCCAACAAGTTGTCAAAAATATAATGCATTTACCGCACTAGCGGGTCCCACGTCCAAAATACGCTCTTAATTTCTCAAAAACTAACCGATACTAGAAAAATCATTTTAAAACTATCTTTGCTCATAAACTTTATCTGGAAAATTTTTCTAATAAAGAAAATGTAGAAAAGGCGGGCGATTAAATAAAATAAACCCTAGAAAATTAGAAAATTTTCGGGTTCTCACACTCATTCTTTTCGGGGCGTCACAAACTCCCCTCCTTAAAAGAATGTCGTCCTCGACAATCCCTCTTGTACCAATCAAGTCAAGATGTGACAGCCCCACCACCCCCTAAGGCGAACTAGAGGGTTCGGCGGGCCGCCTGCCCAACTCTCGCCGGGACTCAGTCGTTCACTACATTCCTCAAACAGATTACAAGATAAATCTCAAATATTACATCACATTCTCCAATATACATCAAATTCTCCAAAAATTACATGTCATAAGCGAAGCGGAAACAATTCCCAACTATACATAAAATGATTCCAAATCCAAACTGTACAAGATATAGGCCATCCAGACACATGAATAAGCACAACAAGTCCTTCCTTCGCTTTGAGCCCTGTGGAGGGGAATAAAATAGTTTTGGGGTGAGCTAGAAGCTCAGCGAGTAACCAGGAAAATCATTAAACAAATATATTTCACAATGTTGCATTTCGATCATTTCGATGATGTCATGATTCAGAGATCAAATGTACGTTTAGTGCTCTCGTGAGCCGGTGAAATCACAGCACTTGAACACCCAACGCTCAAATAGATCATTTAACATTAACATTAACATTAGGAGGGAGCCCCTTTTTGAGCTCCGGAGCCATTTGCTCCGCCATGTCACGAACTCACGAAAATGGTGGAGACGTTGGTGTCCAGCACAAGACTTTCCCAGAACTCATTGAAGCCAAATCATGTCATGAATCCACATGCAAGCACGCATGATATGCAATCGAATAAATAATGCAAGAAACATTTCACAAGTACTTTGGAAATAGTTTAGGGTCACTCACCTCCATGGCTCAGAAATCATCCATCATATAACATTGCCTTGCTCAAATCCAAGTCTTAGATCACAAACTCAATGCAATCAAGTCCTTTCAAAGTTCGGACAGCACTTCCCCTAAATTTGCTTACTTTCCCAGCCATCAAGGCTTCATTATTTCCTCAGCCAGTCCCAAAGTCACACAAATAAGTTCATTCAATAACCGTTCAATAAGCTCCAAGTAGTACGAGTACAGTTCAAGCTAGGGAAAAGTCCGGAAATGAAAGTTAAGCTCAAAACCAGAAAAACAGTTTTGACGTCATTTTGCGGTAATGGTACCAAAGGCGCTACGATTGTCGGATGTAGGTGTAAGACCCACCGTTTCGAAGCTAAAATACAGGGCTACAACATTACAGAAGGTCACTCAACCCAGTTTCGAGTGTAACCAGGTCAAAAATGCAAGATACCATACCAGAATCACAAAAATAGATTCACAGAACGCATTCTAGCGGAAACATCATAACTCAGGCTCTCTAAGTCCAAATCAAGAAATTCCAACACCATCTGAAAGATAAGAAACAGGGATAAATTTCATCAGAAGGCCTCAACAACCAATTCGGAAGCCATTCCAGCCAAAACAACCAATTACAGGCGCAGTTCTCAATTTCGGGTAAAACCAGAACAGCAATAGTAATTTCGACTTATCTCATTCTACTCTACTCCGATTGACCTGAAATTTTGTAGACACCTATAAAATGTCATTTCCTACAACTTTCATGTTTTAATCCAAGGCCAATTCGGCCTCTATATAGGACCTAAAATTTCGGACAGAATGCTCCCTCAAGAACCCTAGTTTTCTGAAATTTCTTCCAAACCAGAAATTGGTTGCAATTAATCACTTTTCCCACCTCCTTAAGTCATTATAGACCATTTCCAATCATCATAGATAGCCACACAATCATGCTTATATTAAAACAGAAAAATCTCCAAAAATAATAAAACTTCATCACTTCAACCACAAATCAAGAAATAATCCATCAAACCATCTCTTTAGCCATCACAAGTCACTAATTTAGCATAATCAAGAACAAAGAAAGGATTGCTAGACATGAACCTTGAAATATCAAGAAAGTTGATGGCTTAGTCCTTTGCCTTCTCTAATCACTCCACCACTACCTTCAATCTTCCTAAACAAGTGACTTTTGTGGAGGAATTTGAAAGTTTAACGGTTGATTCACAAGATTGAGCAAGAAATGGAGTTGGAGTTGAAGGCTTTCTTCTTGTATTTTTGCTCCAAGAGGTTCGGCCAAGCTTGCAGAAATTTAGGTGCTTTTTGGGTCAAAATTGAGTATTAGTAAAGGTAAGAAATAATGGTCAAAGTCAAGGTTGAATAGGAAGGTGACACTTGTCACCCTTTAGGTTTAAAACTTATCTTTTTGTCTCTCCAATACAAATATCTTAACACTTTGTAAAATAATATCACTTAATACAAAATTCCAACAAGTTGTCAAAAATATAATGCATTTACCGCACTTGCGGGTCCCACGTTCAAAATACGCTCTTAATTTCTCAAAAACTAACCGATACTAGAAAAATTATTTTCAAACTATCTCTGCTCATAAACTTTATCTGGGGAATTTTTCTAATAAAGAAAATGTAGAAAAGGCGGGCGATTAAATAAAATAAACCCTAGAAAATTAGAAAATTTTCGGGTTCTCACACTCATTCTTTTTCGGGGCGTCACACAAGACATCCCGCAAAAATCACTAATATTGCAAATCAAACCCACAGTCCGGCATCCTAAACTTCAAGCCTAGGATACACTACAGAGATCTGAAACCTAAGCTCTGATACCAACTGTGACAGCCCCACCTCCCCCTAAGGCGAACCAGAGGGTTCGGCGGGCCGCCTGCCTAGCTCTCGCCGGGACTCAGTCGTTCACTACAATCCTCAAATGAATTACAAGAATAAACCTCTAAAATATTACAATATAAATCTCCAATATACATCAAATTCTCCAAAAATTACATGTTATAAGCGAAGTGGAAACAATTCTCAACTATACATAAAATGATTTCCAAAACCAAATTGTACAAAACATAGGCCATCCAGTCACGTGCACAAGTACTACAAGTCCTTCCTTCGCCTTGAGCCCTGTGGAGGGGAATAAACTATTTTTGGGCTGAGCTAGAAGCTCAGCGAGTAACCAGTAAAATCATTAAACAAATATATTTCACAATGTTGCATTTCGATCATTTCGATGATGTCATGATTCAGAGATCAAATGTTCGTTTAGTGCTCTCGTGAGCCAGGAAAATCATAGCACTTGAACACCCAACGCTCAAATAGATCATTTAACATTAACATTAACATTAAGAGGGAGCCCCTTCTTGAGCTCCAGATAAACAGGAACATGAACCATAAACAGAGTGGAGACGTTGGTGTCCAGCACAAGACTTTCCCAGAACTCATTGAAGCCAAATCATGTCATGAACTCACATGCAAGCACGCATGATATGCAATCGAGTACATAATGCAAGAAACATTTCACAAGTACTTTGGGAATAGTTTAGGGTCACTCACTTCCATGGCTCAGAAATAATCCATCAAATATCATTGCCTTGCTCAAATCCAAGCCTTAGTTCACAAACTCAATGCAAACAAATCCCTTCAAAGTTCGGACAGCACTTCCCCTGAATTTGCTAACTTTTCCCGCCATCATGGCTTCATTATTTCCTCATTCCAACCCAAAGGTACACACATGACAACAAGTTCATCCAATAGCCATTCAGCAAGTTCCAAGTAGTACTAGTACAAGTCAAGCTAGGGAAAAGTCCGGAAATGAAAGTTAAGCTCAAAACCAGAAAAATAGTTTTGACATCATTTTACGGTAATGGCACCAAAGGTACTACGATGGTCGGATGAAGGGACAAGATACACCGTTTCGAAGCTAAGCGATAGGGCTACAATATTTCAGAAGGTCACTCAACCCAGTTTCGAGTGTAACCAGGTCAAAAATGCAAGATACTATACCAGAATCACAAAAACAGATTCACAGAATGCATTCTAGCGGAAACATCCTAAATCAGGCTCTCCAAGTCCAAATCCAGAAATTCAAAAACCAGCTGAAAGCTAAGAAACAGGGATAAATTTCATCAGAAGACCTCAACAACCAATTCGGAAGCAATTCCAGCCAAAACAACCAATTACAGGCGCAATTCTTACATTCGGGTAAAACCAGAACAGCAATAGTAATTTCGACTTTTCTCATTCCACACTGCTCTGATTAATCTGAAATTTTGTAGGAACCTTTAAAATGTCATTCCCTACAACTTTCATGTTTTAAGAGAAGGCCAATTCGGCCTCTAACTAGGACCTAAAAATTCGGACAGAATGTAGCTTCATGAACCCTAGGTTTTTCAATTTTCTTCCAAAACAGAAATTACTTGCAATCTTCCACTTTTTCCACCTTCTAGATGCCTTATATACCATTTCTAATCATCATAGATAGCCAGACAATCATGCTTATATTAAAACAGAAAATCCCCAAAAATAATAAAACTTCATCACTTCAACCACAAATCAAGAAATAATCCATAAAAGTGCATCTTATACCACCACCAATCATGAATTGAACATCATTTAAGGGAGGAGAGTGGTTCTTCACAACTCACCTTAGCCATACAAGAGATAGAGCAACAAATCACCTTAGCTTTCCAAACAACTCCACAAAACACCTCAAGACCACTTAGCAAAGAGATTTTATGGAATGATTTGGAGTTTTATTGGTTGGATTTGAAGATTGAGCAAGAAATAGAAGGAAGAAATTGAGAGCTTTTCTTTCTTTCTTGAGCAAGAACATTCGGCCAAGAAGCTTGCAAAATGAAGCTTATTTTGATCAATTTTTGGTATTTATTTGGTAAAGGTAAAGGTAAAGTCAAATGGTCAAAGTCCAAGATTAAATCACAAGGTGACACTTGTCACCTTTAGGTTCAAAACTTATCTTTTTGTCTCTCCAATACAAATATCTTAACACCTTGTAAAATAATATCACTTAATACAAAATTCCAACAAGTTGTCAAAAATATAATGCATTTACCGCACTAGCGGGTCCCACGTCCAAAATACGCTCTTAATTTCTCAAAAACTAACCGATACTAGAAAAATCATTTTAAAACTATCTTTGCTCATAAACTTTATCTGGGAAATTTTTCTAATAAAGAAAATGTAGAAAAGGCGGGCGATTAAATAAAATAAACCCTAGAAAATTAGAAAATTTTCGGGTTCTCACACTCATTCTTTTCGGGGCGTCACAGATATGGTATTACTAGATCGACTAGTATCCCCAACTTGCATCCAAACATAGTCAAAAGTAGTAGTACTGTTTCTTTTAAATCAGCAATATGGCCCTTGTCTCAAGTATCTTGTAAACTTTGTGCAAGTGGTTATGCTTGTTTAGTTCATTTCTTCCTGCTTAATAGGCAGGCACTGCTGCCTACTTTCTGCTCATTTAATAGTTTTGTCTCAAGAAGGTCTTCATTCATTTTGTAATTGTTGTCTATTTTCTAGATTGCGGATGTATGGTCCTGTGGTGTGACATTGTACGTGATGTTGGTGGGAGCTTATCATATTGACTTAATTGGATTTTTGTTCAGTATGACTATTCATTCAAATTCAATAGTGTATGCTTGTAATGGCATATTTTTTGACTAAAATCGATTCTAATGCATATGATACTTTTCTTTCAATGCAGTACAATGCTATTACATGCTCTTGAGGAGATGAAAAAGGTTGGCTTTTGGATATGCTCATGAAGATGACTTCAGTTTGACACAAATTGCTGCTTTAGTCTATGTTTTTGTTTGGAAAGAGTACTTTGTTTTTTTGGATGCGTAATGGCTGTTACTAGTTGAACTGATGTGAATTTAGTACTCTATTGTTTGGATGGATAATGGCTGTTAGTACTTGAACTAATGTGGGCTTTGGAACCCATTTTGGTTAATGTGTGTTGTGATGAATTTAGAGATGTTTATAACCATATATATATATTTGAGGGTTCATTGTACATTAATTACTATTATTTTTTGCATTAGTCGAGCCACAATTTTCTGCTATGGTTGTTGAAAATGCAATAGAATTGCAGCTTTTGTAGACAAAGTTGTAAGTTCACTAAGTGACGATTATTCTTGTCACAGAATACTAGGAGTGAGAGTGATAAGTTCAAGTCGTCACTGTGCGCGTTCAAATTTGTGATGACTTCTGCTATCTTTTATGACAAAAAAATTTTGGAAACAGTGACAAGAAACTTCGTCACAGAATACTATTCTTTAGTGACGACTTAGTCTTCGTCATTAAATAATAATATTTAGTGACGACTTTGAGGAGGTTGTCACACATACCCATTTGTGACATAGAATTAGTGACAATGATGTGACAATGAAAAAAGTCGTCACTATACTCATATAATGACGACTTTCTAATTTTTAGTGATGACTTTCTATTGTCACAAAAGGCCAAATTTCTTGTAGTGTAGTTTACACATATATGAAGTAGAGGGATGTTTCTTACCAAAGTACCTTGTAACCTCAAGAAAGATGGTAGCTTAGAGGTTTCCTCTCAAAAATCACTCCACCAAAGCCTTTAAATCTCCTTAGTGAGCAAGTTTTATGGAGTAATTTGCACAAACTTTGATTGGAACTCAAGATTCGAGCACAAGTTGAAGTTGAAGTTGAAGGTTTCTCACTTGTTTTTTCCTCCCCTAAAATTTCGGCCAAGCTCAAGAAAAATGGAAGAAAATGGAGCCAAGGAGAAGATAAAAAGGAAAGACAAATGCTTGGTCAAAATTTTCCTATGCATCCGACAAGTGTCACCACAAGAATAATTCTCATTTTTGCTTTCTTTTCTCTCTTTTTCTTGGTCCAATATTTCGGCTACCTTGAGGATATTTTGGGGCTGATTTTAATCAATTAATAGCAAAGAGATTAAGGTAATAAAGTAGTGTTCAAGTGGTGTACTCATTCGGTAGCAAACGGTGCACGTCGGTTCGAGCCATTTTTCTCTAACTCGCGCGTACTTGTATTTTTACTTATGGTTCACTCACTTATTATTAACACTTCTAATCACACACTTTTCTTACCTAATACTCATTCTTATCCACCAAATTTAGTACACACACTTCACCAAGTGACACACTACCAAAATGCACCAAAACATACCAAAAACCCTAGTATGCACCAAAAAACCCTAACTTATGCTATTCCTTTAGAAAAATCATAACTTGAGTTATAAATATCAAAAATTCATAAAACTTGGCATATTAAAAACTAGACTTCAAATACTAATAATCTTTAGAAGACACCTCAAAGAGATTCAGTTCATAAGTTGGTCCAAATTGAGCCATAAGCTACTACAACATTCCTATTGTAACTTGTGCAGGACAGAATTTTCAGCCAACTTTACCAATTTTTTGGAATTTCTAGGGATTGAATCAAACTCTAAATTTGATACAGTAGGAATCCCTATGCGTCTAGTTTTAAATACAACAAACGGAACTCAATTCTGACTTTCCTGTACGAAGTTATAGCCAATTTTCCAAAGCTGCGCAGAGCCTCCTGCGAAAATTTCAAGATTTTCTAACAACTTGAGAATATGAAACTTTTCTTAACAAAATTCACTCTCTTGGCTCAAATTTTACCATTAAAGGAATCGAAAATTAAAGGTAAGTGAGTTCACATAAGGGTTATAAAGACACGTAAAATTTTGGGGTCTCACAAATTGGGTCTTCCATGGAGAATCATTGAGTTTACCCCCTGTGCTATTAATGAAAGATTTAATTATAATGGGGAGGCAAATGTTAGTGCTAATGATGATAATAAGTAATGTGGTGATGAATTGCAAACATTGTTGGAAGAATTTAGTGAGGCACAGGAATGTAATCCTTCATTTGACTAGAATGCCAAAAATTTTGATAGACTATTAAGTGACGTTCAACAGGAACTATACCTAGCATGTATCAAATACTCCTTGTTACATTTTATCATTACTATACTGAATATGAAAGTAATGAATCATATGATGATCAAGGCTTTTAATATGATTTTGGGATTATTCAAGAATGTAGTACCAGTAGGAAGGTTATTGTAGCCTTTTTTAAGGAATTTGGTGAGATGAATGTCCTTGAGACACAGGCTAGAGCTCTGGACTTTGGGCTAGGGGTTTGTTAGCAGCAAGGACTACAAAATATTATTACAGAAGTGGACTCGAAAGGCTTGCATGACTTGGTTATGTCGGGGCTTTCTGCTAGATGACCACTTTGTAATGTAACTTGTGGGATAAAAAGGAGATTGGTCGATGTAAAGGGATCCCTATCACACTTCTATTGGGAGGCAAATGCGGTTGCAGATGTATTGGCAGGGCTTGATCTCTCTAGTCATGTCATTTTCTGCTCTTTGTTGCAAATGCGAACTAATGTCAAACCCCTAGCTATTTTAGATAACTCTAGCTTATATGCATATCGTCTGCAAAAAGTGAGGGAGTAGCCCCCTTTGTCCTTGTATCCTGCGATCACTCTGGCTTGTACTATTTTATTCAATTCAAGAATAAAATTAGGGACTGGCACCCCATCCCAACGCATGGGATTTTTCTAAAAAAAAAAAGTTCCATCCTCACTATATGGAGCTATGAAAATCTTAACAGGCATTGGTTTAGGTTATGAGAAAATTGATATGTGCAAATATGATTATGCAATTTTCTAGAAGGAGAATGAGAGAGAAATAAAGTGTCCTGTATGCCAAGAACCTTGCTAGAAAAAAATCGATTGTAAGGGAAATAAAGCTCCTCACAAGGTATTGGGTATTTTCAAGTAAAACCAAGATTGGAAAGATTATTCTTGTCCTCTAAAACTGCAAATGACATGCGATGACATGAAAAGGAATGTGTGAAGGAGGAAGGCGTAATGCAGCATCCAGCTGAGTCTATTGCTTGGAAACATTTTAATGAGCAATATCCCAACTTTGCTCAAGAAGCTCGCAATGTTAGGGTTGGGGTTGACCACTGATGGTATCAATCCATTTGGAAATATGAGCAACTCATATAGTTTGTGGCCTATCATTCTTGTTTCTTACAATTTGCCTGCTTATAAATTTATTGAAGAAGACTATCTTATGCTGTCATTACTCATTCCTGGTCCCTATGCACTGGGGAAAGCTATAGATGTGGTTTTTAGACCTTTAATAGATGAGTTGAAAGATCTTTGGTTGAATCCCATAGAGACTTATGATGCATATAGTGGGCAGAATTTTCTCATGCGTGCAGGACTTTTATGGACCATATCTGATTTTCCAACGTATGGTTATTTGTCTGGTTCGAGCACTTCTGGTTATAATGCATGTCCATGCTGCCTTTATGATACTAGCTCTCAAAAATTAAGATGTAAGATAGGTTTCATGGGGTATTGTCATTTTTTGCCTTATGACCATCACAGGAGAAGACAAAGGAATAGATTTGATGGTACAACTGAGCAAAGACCAAGGCCAAGAGAGTGGATAGGGGCTGATATACTACAGAAGTTAGACAGCTTGACTGAGTTCTTTGACACTCTTAGAAAGCATCATAAAACACAAAAGAGAAAACTTGAACTTGATCAAGGTAATTGGACAAAGATGAGCTTTTTTATAATTACCTTATTGCCGAACTTGAAGATAAGCCATTTTTTAGATGTTATGCATATGATAAAAAACGTATCTAAAAGTTTGATGGCGGCATTGCTAGGCATTAAAGGAAGACTAAAGACATAGATAATGCTTGCAGAGACTTGTTTGACATAGGAATAAGAAAAGAGTTGTGTTATGTGTTGTCTTCAAGTGAATGGAAAGGATTTTGTGTTCTTTTGAAGTCAATTAAGTTTCCAGATGGGTATGCTGCAAACATATGTCACTGTACTAAAGATGATAAAATTTCAGGTCTTAAGAGCCATGATTATCGTGTATTGGTACAATGACTTCTCTCGGCAGGTATTCGAGGATACTTATGCAAAGAGGTGAATGAGACAACCTTTTGAGTTAAGTGAGTTTTTTCGAGATCTATGTTCAAAGACATTCAAGATGGATGACTTGGATCGGTTGGAAAGGAATATCCCTCTAATTATGTGCAAGCTAGAACAAATATTTTCACTTGCATTCTTTACCATTATGGTTCATCTACTTATTCATTTGCCTTAAGAGTCTAAACTTGGAGGTCCAGTTCATCATAGATGGATGTTTCCATTCGAGAGGTAAGTCTAATATTAGTTGATTATGTTATATATTAATTTTCAAGTCTTGTTCATATGTGTAATATGAAATAATCCCAATTGTATCTGTACTATATCTTGCTAAATAGGTATCTTGGGCATCCTAAAAAATACGTGCGGAAAAGAGCTAGGCTTGAAGGATCAATTGCTAAAGGATATGTAGCAAATGAGTGCCTAACTTTATGTCTCAATACATTCACAGATGTGAAACAAAATTCAACAAAAAGGAGAGGAATCGTAATGTAAGTCCTAGGGATCAAGGTCTGCTAGTTTTCTCACTACAAGTTCGTCCTTTCGGATTAAATTTAGCTACTAAATATTAACCAAAAGCTTTTGGATGTAACACATAAGTTTATATTGAATAATTGTGAAGAAGTGGATCACTACCAAATGTAAGTTAGATGACTTTACCTTATTCCATCTATAATTACTTGCTTATTGGGTCATTTTTATTTTATTTCTTTATTTTTTATTTACTTGTTTGGTACTAATTAGATTCTAATTTATCCTTTTTTTGTAATTTGTGTAGTTTGCACAAGGAAGAGTTGAGTAAGATACAACCTGAGAATATTGAGAGTAGGCACCAAGTACAATTTTCAAAGTGGTTAAAGAATCGTGTAAGTAGTTGACATAAAATAGAATTGTCTTTTTGACTAATGTAGATGTTTAATGCTTATGCTTCTTGTACTTTGTTATTAGATTAATCAATTGTATACTCAGAAAGTTGAAAGAATTATAGATGAACTATGGGCACTAGCAAATGGGCCAATCCCAATTATGACAAAAATCTATTTAGGGTGTATTGTAAATCAGGTTCGATTCTACAGTAAGGATAGAGATGATTGTAGAACAACACAAAACAGTTAACTAGTTGATAGTGATCACAAGGGAGAAGTTATTCCATTTTATGGCTTCATTAGGAGAGTTGTAGAACTTACTTTTCTTAAAGGATATAGGGTAGTACTGTTCCAATGTGAATGGTATGATACAGGTAGCTTTCAGACAATGAAGTGTGACAAGTACTTTGCTAGTATTGATATCAGATCATGATGGTATCAAAATGATCCGTTTGTGCTACCAAATCAGGTGCAACAAGTGTTCCATATCATGGATACCAAACTAGCCAATAATTGAAAAATAGTTCAGTGTGTACAACATAGCCATCTTTGGAACATTTCTGAATTAGTGTCAACAGTGATAAACAAATAGAGACAGATGATACCATTTATGAAGATGAAGCAAGAGTTACTGGTCAAGTTGAAGATACTGAGTTTTGCTCATTGCTGAGCCTGAGATTGTGAAGACTAATAATGAACATGACCGTGTACAAAGAGAGAGAGCGGTGGCTCTTGAAATATATCGTGATGATGATGAAGAAAAATATAGTAGAATTGATGAAGCTAATTGCCAACTAGAGGGTGAAATGCTTTTGCAATACAATGAAGAAGATGATGATTGTGACGACCTCACCTCCCCATAGGGTGTACTCTAGGGTTTAGTGGACCGCTTGCCCAGCTCTCGCCAGAACTCACTCACTCACTTCAAATAAAATAGGTTACAACCTCAAGAGTAAAGGAAATAACAATTCTCAAATATATCACAAGATGTAAGTTCTCAATACATTCAACCCTAATTGAGCGACTAGTGCGAGTACAATTGTAAAATTTTCAAAACTAGACTATGCTAGCCTGTACCAGGCTCACGCTTTGCTCGTATCCCCTGTAAGGAAAACAAATGGCGTGGAATGAGCTAAAAGCCCAGTGAGATTCCAAATAGCAAGTTGACCATTCTTTAAAAGTACAAATATCAACGTAGCAAAATAGCGAGTCTAACAAGTTCATAAAAGTGAGCAATAACACTTCAAGTAGCAAATCTCATAATGAGCGAGTGTAAAGTTTTTCAAAAGAAGCAATAACCCAATAAGTAATACTCATGTCAAAGTATAAGGATACAGATGGCTCTCAAGAGCCAAGTTCCCGTTGCTTCACCAGAGCTTGATCAAGTAGTAGTTGACATTCCGTCAACTTTCAAGTAAATTAACCAGCCCAGTAGAGCACCACTTAGCTACAATCTCCATCCACCATCCAAACCCCCTACTGGACCCAAAATCCTCAATAAACACTAGTGGTAATACTCGAATATACCGATTAGTCGAGGAGGTATCACTCCACTCGACAAAATAAGAGACCCATGGTTCGTTATCTGATCGACCAAACCCTTGCTGGCTCGACTCAATTAACTAGCCAGTGGGGTTTGGGTTCCCAAGTAGTCACTATAGTCGATGACCAATCGACTTACTCAAGAGAAAAGTACGAAGACGGAAATGAGAGGCACCTCCCACTCGGATAGAGTGTGGTCCATACTGCCGCTTAGCACTTACAAGTCAAGTACAAGTATATCAAGTCAATTGCAACAATAAGTGAGTACATATCACATTAGGGCAAGTGCGATAAAGTACACCCTTGCCCGACCACCAATCACATATCATTCGATCACATTGGTCAAGTATTGAAAACAAGTGTCAAGTTCAATCAGGTATTTGGAAGCACTCACCAAAGATTTAGTGCTTGTCAAAAATCACGCTCAGGTGTAACTCCTTGGTCGGAGTCCAAATCTGCGATACAATATCATTTAAAAGTTTGAAATCAACTAGGGTTCGAAATTTAAGAGTTTCGCTTCAAGAAGATCAAGTAAATGAAACTCATTTAGATAGGGTTCATGTTACATATCAAAATTTAGAAAATTCATGCTCGCTCGTTTAGTGTTGCTAAAGAAACAACTAAAACTTTGGAACTCACATTTCAGTCTAAAAGACGAGAAAAGCATATTTTGAGTGGTCATTACTTTCATTTTTCCAAGGGTGCAAGTTTCGGCCAAATTTCAGCTTATATACCTCTACGAAAGAAGACTCGAATGCCCTAGACAATTCAAGTTCAATTCATCCTCAAACCTTCGCTCAAGTCACGAGTACACCCGCCTAGCCTTCGATTGAAAATTTGGGCAGCATGCCCTTTGTATTTAGCTATTTTCCAACCATTTTTGGCTTCATTATTTTCCTCAACTCAGCCCAAATTCACACATAAACAATCTTAACATAACAGCCCTTCAATAGGCTCAATGTCATCCTAATACAAGGCAATTCTAGCAATGCAACCGGAAACTAATTTTAAAGACAAATAACGAAATAGTAGGTTTGACGTCTCTTGGCGTTTCGGTCACAACCGAAGCTACGCTTATCGGATTGGGCTAACTTTATGCCGTTTCGAAGCCAAGATAGTGATATGAACTTGACCCAGCAAGAACCTGTCTTGAAGAACCAAGTCGATCAGGCAGCGGAAGGATCTATTTTGATCAGGTTATGGAACAATAACTACCTTGCTAGACCTAAAGAGAACCCGTCTCTAGAAACCTAGTGGATTGGTTATTGGTTAAGGAACAATAACTACCTTGCTAGACCTAAAGAGAACCCGTCTCTAGAAACCTAGTGGATTGGCTATTGGCTTGAAAGAACAAGATGATGTAATCATCTTGCCTTGAACACCACAAGTATCCAAGCTAAATACTTGATACAGTTCAAGAAGAAACTCAAGTTCCATCAAGGAACTCCATAAAAGGAGACAACTCTCTTTTTATTAATTCATCTTCAATATCATGTCCTCAATAGTTAAATAAAGTTGGCTATTTATAACCTTACAAGACTCAAAACCCTAATCTAAATTGGAAATAATACAAACTTCCTTATTTGACTTGACACAACTTCTTAAATAAATTTGGAAACAATTAACTACTTTCCTAAAACTATAATTCAATTAGAATAAGAAACTAACTGACTCAATTGGCTTAACTATGGTCAACATGACCTTAGCCTTTATTTCTCTTAATAACTCAAGACTAACTAACAAGTATTGCTGGAAACTTACTTAAATAAATAACAAGAAATAAGCATGACAAATCTTCAATGATTCTTGAACCCGATTGCACCATCAACCATCAATTGAATTTCCTTGAATTTGAAGGGAATCCAAATCTTCATGTTCTCATCATTCCCCTCCTCTTGAAAGACGATTTGTCCTCAAATCGAGTGCTTGCTTACAAAGGAGTAACTCGGAGAATGTCTTGATAAATGCAATCCAAGAACCATGTCGCCAACTCAACTTGATTATGAACACGAACCATTGCACATGTTCCATTTGTCAAGAATATCTTCACCCAATTGTACTTGGCCAGAATTTGGAAGTCAACCAATATTTGGAAATCAATCAAGATTTGGCAATCAATCAAGATATCAATCAAGATTTGGAAATCAATCAAGATATCAATCAATATTTGGAAACCATTCAAGGCAAGGCTGCCTTTTTTTTTTTTCCTTCTTTCTTCTTTTTTTGTTTTTCTAACTTGCCAATTCAAGAAAATAAGGTAGCCGCACTTCAAGATTCAAGAGGATGATTTTTAGGGTTTTCAAAGTATCAAGATTTTTTTTTTCAAGAAACCACTATGCAATCCAAGAACTTCAAGAAATTACCAAAACTACAAGAACAAGAAACAAACACAAGGTAAAAAAAAAAAAAAAATTTCGGATGAACTGCTACAGTAGCGGCGCAGTACACCATGAACTGTTCCAATTTTTTTTTTTTTTTTTTTTGCTTTTGACGACTCAACACAAGGTTACGAATTTACTTAGAAGAAATTTAATGGGAGTTAAACCCTTGAAAAATCAGTTTTCAAGAACGTAATCACACCAAAAAATTTCAACCTCGATCAATCACAGGGTAGGTTAGACTCAAGTGATAAAATCAAGAAAATAAGAATCAAAATTTATTTTTGTTTCTTTTAATTCAAAAGGCGGCTAGGGTTTTGGTAGAAAAATAAATAGAAAAAAAAGAAAACAAAAGGATATTAACCTGAAACAAGAGCCGAAGCTCTGATACCAGATGATACGAACTTGACCCAGCAAGAACCTGTCTTGAAGAACCAAGTCGATCAGGCAGCGGAAGGATCTATTTTGATCAGGTTATGGAACAATAACTACCTTGCTAGACCTAAAGAGAACTCGTCTCTAGAAACCTAGTGGATTGGTTATTGGTTAAGGAACAATAACTACCTTGCTAGACCTAAAGAGAACCCGTCTCTAGAAACCTAGTGGATTGGCTATTGGCTTGAAAGAACAAGATGACGTAATCATCTTGCCTTGAACACCACAAGTATCCAAGCTAAATACTTGATACAGTTCAAGAAGAAACTCAAGTTCCATCAAGGAACTCCATAAAAGGAGACAACTCTCTTTTTACTAATTCATCTTCAATATCATGTCCTCAATAGTTAAATAAAGTTGGCTATTTATAACCTTACAAGACTCAAAACCCTAATCTAAATTGGAAATAATACAAACTTCCTTATTTGACTTGACACAACTTCTTAAATAAATTTGGAAACAATTAACTACTTTCCTAAAACTATAATTCAATTAGAATAAGAAACTAACTGACTCAATTGGCTTAACTATGGTCAACATGACCTTAGCCTTTATTTCCCTTAATAACTCAAGACTAACTAACAAGTATTGCTGGAAACTTACTTAAATAAATAACAAGAAATAAGCATGACAAATCTTCAATGATTCTTGAACCCGATTGCACCATCAACCATCAATTGAATTTCCTTGAATTTGAAGGGAATCCAAATCTTCATGTTCTCATCAGATAGAGAACTACATTTCCTATGAAGACATCAACACCCAATTCGTTCATTTTCAAGGTCAAAATGTGCAATCTCAGAGAAAACAAAAAACTATCCGCAAAACAGTGCATTTGCAGTCAGGGGTAATTTTGTCATTTCGTATGCTACAGTGCTTCGATTGAGTTGAAATTTACAGGTAGCTATATAACTCCATTCCCTACAACTTTCATTTTTGACCTAGACCTGATTTGGCCTCTAACATGGACGAATCATACATATCAGAAACAGGGCAGATTCCACTATCAATGCTGGAAATTTCTCTACTAAAGCTAGAAATTTCAACCAAAGCTGGAAAACCATATACCAAAGCTTAAAAGTTCACATCAAAGTTAAACCAGCTCATATCAAAACTATCAAGTTCATCTCATGGCTGGAAAATGCATATCAAGGTTGGAAATTACATGCTACCCTAGCCAAAACCATAAAATCTTTCATAACCGTGCTTCTTTTAGCTTCAATCATAACTTATCTTGAATGAATCTCAAGAGACAAATAAAAGGGATGTTTTCTAGAAACTTACCTCATACCCCAAGCAAGCAAGAGTTTTATTCCTCCAAAAACTCCACCAAGGTCTTCTCTCCAAGCTTAACTTAAGATTAATCGGTATGGATTTGGGTTAGTGTTTGGATTTTCCACAAATCAAGCAAGGAAATCAAGATGGAATTTTTCTCTCTACCTCTCCTCTCTCTCTCGGCCAAGCTTGCAAGAAAATGAAATGGTTGGGTTCAATGTGTACAAGATGAAGACTAAGAAAGGCTTGGTCAAAGGGTCTTGGTCAAGACCTTGGATAGGTTTTTTCCTCTTTGCTTTTCCCCCTAGCTCACGGTTCTCTCTCTCTCCTACTCTTAAGTTTGTTTTGTTTCGTTTTAAGACATGAAAGATGAATTAAATGATAAGAAAGTTTTGGTCAAATGTTCAACACTTGGCACCACCAAATTTTCTCTTGTTTTTGGTTTATTTTCCTCTTGTTTTTAGGTCAAATATTTCGGCTGCTTTAAGGGTTATTTAGGTGCTGATTAGCTGAAATAAAACCAAGAGCATTAGGTGTGACGCCCCGAAAAAAAATGAGTTTGAGAACCCGGAAATTTTCTAATTTTCTAGGGTTTTTTTTTTTTTAAACGCCCGCCTTTTCTATATTTTATTTATTAGAAAAATTCCCCAGATAAAGTTTATGAGAAAAAATAGTTTTAAAATGATTTTCTAGTATCGGTTAGTTTTTGAGAAATTAAGGATATAGAAAGGACGTGGGACCCACTAGTGCGAAAAGTTCGGAAAAATTCGGCCAATAAGATTAAGTTCCGGATACTGAGTGAAATTTATCGGGTGTTAAGAGATAAGAAGAGGAGGTGATTTGATTGATGTGAGAGGTGACCAAAGGATAGAAATGCATTTAAAGAGGTGCCAAGTGTCACAATATCATTGGGTGGACTTTATGGAACACTATTCATGTTTTTGACTTTTGACCCATTGGTTAAATATCTTAAAATTTCCACCAAAAATCACCATTTCTTGCTCCTTGGTGGCCGGCCCTCTCTATCAAAGAAGAAAGAAAAACTCTTCCAAGTTTAGCTACCATTTAGTGCCAATCATCCAACTCAAGTGCTTAAACTAGTTTCTACTCCATAAAATTCTTCCATTTGGTGCTAGTGAGTGTTTTGGTGAAGTTTCTTTGAGAAGCTAAGGTGTCCTACAACTCTCCCTCTCTTGTTTACTAGGTGAGTGGTATATGAACTTTCCCCTACACTTAATGAAGCTAGAGTTGTGCTTAGTGGAAGCTAAAGTGTTGAATTTTGTGATTTAATTCTTGTTTTTGGATGAAATGGTGAAGTTTACAATTTATTGGTGATTTTTCTGGTTTAATGTGATCATGATGTTGTGGTTATTTATGATGGTTGGTAATGAGGGGTTATGACTCTAGTAGGTGTGTATGATAGGAAATTGCAACCAATTTTGGGTTTGGATTGAAATGTGAAAAGTTAGGGTTTCATAACCCCCTTTTCTGTCCGGTTTTGGATCATATGGTTAGAGGCCGAATTGGCCTTTACTTAAAACATGCAAGTTGTAGGTATTGATGTGTTTGAGATGCCTGTAAAATTTCAGGGCAATTGGAGTAGTGTAGAATGAGATATGTCGATTTTACTGTTGCTGTTCTGGTTGATCAGAATGTGCGAACTGCGCTTGTAATCATCTATTTTGACTGGAATTGGTTTGGATTTGGATGTTCGTGTCTTCTGATGAAATGTAGCTTGATGTCTTATCTATCATATGCCTTTGGAATCAATGCATTTGGACCTGTATAGACTGAGTTGTACTGATTACAGCATTGTGTGATTTGCAAACCTGCAATTACGGTTCTGGTTTGGTATTCTACATATTTGACCTAGTTGTGCTGGGATTTGGACTGAGTGACCTTCTACATTGTTGTAGCCCTGGTTCTTAGCTTCGAAACGGTGGGTCTTGGACCTCCATCCGATACTCGTAGTACCTTTGGTACCATTACCGTAAAAGGACGTCAAAACTGTTTTCTGGTTTTGAGCAATTGTGGTTGATTGCTATGTGATTGGGTTTGATTGTAGGTTGGAAAATAAAGGAATTAAGGGGAAATGCTGTCCGATTTTTAATAGCGTTGGTTACCTTAAGTTTCAAGTGAAAGGCTTGAACTTAAATGATGGAATTGGCTATATTGGACGAGGATTGTGAGCCGTGGAGGTGAGTGACCTCAAACTATTTCTAAAATTATTTATGAACCGTTTCTTGCATTATTTACTTTTGAACTGTTTCCAAATTTACTTTTGAACCGCTTTCCCGCATTATTTACTTTTGAACTGTTTCCAAATTTAATTTTTATTTACTTTTGAACTGTTTCCAAATTTAATTTTGGAACTGTTTTCTTACATATCATGCGTGCTTGCATATCAGTGTCTTGTTATTGTTGATTTTGCTTTCAATGATTGTTAAAACGAGTTTTCTAGGCGAGTGTGTACTTTATCGCACTCGACCTAAATAAATATGAAATTTTCAATGATTAATGATTAAATGCTACTTGCGCATGAATGTAAGCCTTTTGGGCTGAACTGGCCATTGCCCCTTGTTACCGGTCGTCTCGAGCCAGAAGCGGACTCGGTCGGGCGACTAGGAACTTGGGTGAACGTTTCGGTATACTCGAGTATTACCTTGTAGGTTGGTGGAGCCTGGCCAAAAGCCAGGGACGGGGTGAATGAATGCACGAATGAAACCAAATGCAATGAAATGACAGGAGAACGAACGTATCCTTTTCATGAATGTTACTATCGCTTTCCATTGTAAATGTTTCTGAAATTATTGATACTCCATATTGAAATGACATTATTGAAATGAACGATTGTGAAACTGATTTGATAACTGATTTTACTGGTTACTCGCTGAGCTTCTAGCTCACCCCAAAAATGTTTTTATTCCCCTCCACAGGGCTCAAGGTGAAGAAAGGGCTTGTAGTGTTTAATCCTGGATTATCTCATGTATGGATTGAATTTGGATTTCCTTTTGTGTAATCGTTCATATTGGGATTGTATTGAACGTTTAGAATTGTTTGGTTGTGTAATAGTCTAGTTTTTGACTTCCTCCTGTATAATAGTTGGTATCAAGGATCAGAGTGGCGCAGTGGAAGCGTGGACGCTTCGCTTTTGATATGTAAATGTTGGAATATTTGATTTTTATTTGAGGTTTATTCTTGTAATTCATTTGAGGATTGTAGTGAACGACTGAGTCCCGGCGAGAGCTGGGCAGGCGGCCCGCCGAACCCTCTGGTTCGCCTTAGGGGGAGGTGGGGCTGTGACAGTTGGTATCAGAGCTTCGGCTTCAGATCTCTGTAGTGTATCCTAGGCTTGAAGTTTAGGATGCCGGACTGTGGGTTTGATTTGACTCTTGAGTGATTTTTGCGGGATGTCTTGACTTGATTGGTACAAGAGGGAATGTCGAGGACGACATTCTTTTAAGGAGGGGAGATTGTGACGCCCCGAAAAAAAATGAGTTTGAGAACCCGGAAATTTTCTAATTTTCTAGGGTTTATTTTTTTTTTAAACGCCCGCCTTTTCTATATTTTCTTTATTAGAAAAATTCCCCAGATAAAGTTTATGAGAAAAAATAGTTTTAAAATGATTTTCTAGTATCGGTTAGTTTTTGAGAAATTAAGGATATAGAAAGGACGTGGGACCCACTAGTGCGAAAAGTTCGGAAAAATTCGGCCAATAAGATTAAGTTCCGGATACTGAGTGAAATTTATCGGGTGTTAAGAGATAAGAAGAGGAGGTGATTTGATTGATGTGAGAGGTGACCAAAGGATAGAAATGCATTTAAAGAGGTGCCAAGTGTCACAATATCATTGGGTGGACTTTATAGAATACTATTCATGTTTTTGACTTTTGACCCATTGGTTAAATATCTTAAAATTTCCACCAAAAATCACCATTTCTTGCTCCTTGGTGGCCGGCCCTCTCTATCAAAGAAGAAAGAAAAACTCTTCCAAGTTTAGCTACCATTTAGTGCCAATCATCCAACTCAAGTGCTTAAACTAGTTTCTACTCCATAAAATTCTTCCATTTGGTGCTAGTGAGTGTTTTGGTGAAGTTTCTTTGAGAAGCTAAGGTGTCCTACAACTCTCCCTCTCTTGTTTACTAGGTGAGTGGTATATGAACATTCCCCTACACTTAATGAAGCTAGAGTTGTGCTTAGTGGAAGCTAAAGTGTTGAATTTTGTGATTTAATTCTTGTTTTTGGATGAAATGGTGAAGTTTACAATTTATTGGTGATTTTTCTGGTTTAATGTGATCATGATGTTGTGGTTATTTATGATGGTTGGTAATGAGGGGTTATGACTCTAGTAGGTGTGTATGATAGGAAATTGCAACCAATTTTGGGTTTGGATTGAAATTTGAAAAGTTAGGGTTTCATAACCCCCTTTTCTGTCCGGTTTTGGATCATATGGTTAGAGGCCGAATTGGCCTTTGCTTAAAACATGAAAGTTGTAGGTATTAATGTGTTTGAGAGGCCTACAAAATTTCAGGGCAATTGGAGTAGTGTAGAATGAGATATGTCGATTTTACTATTGCTGTTCTGGTTGATCAGAATGTGCGAACTGCGCTTGTAATCATCTGTTTTGACTGGAATTGGTTTGGATTTGGATGTTGGTGTCTTCTGATGAAATGTAGCTTGATGTCTTAGCTATCATATGCCTTTGGAATCAATGCATTTGGACCTGTATAGACTGAGTTGTACTGATTACAGTATTGTGTGATTTGCAAACCTGCAATTACGGTTCTGGTTTGGTATTCTGCATATTTGACCTAGTTGTGCTGGGATTTGGACTGAGTGACCTTCTACATTGTTGTAGCCCTGGTTCTTAGCTTCGAAACGGTGGGTCTTGTATCTCCATCCGATACTCGTAGTACCTTTGGTACCATTACCGCAAAAGGACGTCAAAACTGTTTTCTGGTTTTGAGCAATTGTGGTTGATTGCTATGTGATTGGGTTTGATTGTAGGTTGGAAAATAAAGGAATTAAGGGGAAATGCTGTCCGATTTTTAATAGCGTTGGTTACCTTAAGTTTCAAGTGAAAGGCTTGGACTTAAATGATGGAATTGGCTATATTGGACGAGGATTGTGAGCCGTGGAGGTGAGTGACCTCAAACTATTTCTAAAATTATTTATGAACCGTTTCTTGCATTATTTACTTTTGAACTGTTTCCAAATTTACTTTTGAACCGTTTTCCCGCATTATTTACTTTTGAACTGTTTCCAAATTTAATTTTGGAACTGTTTTCTTACATCTCATGCGTGCTTGCATATCAGTGTCTTGTTATTGTTGATTTTGCTTTCAATGATTGTTAAAACGAGTTTTCTAGGCGAGTGTGTACTTTATCGCACTCGACCTAAATAAATATGAAATTTTCAATGATTAATGATTAAATGCTACTTGCGCATGAATGTAAGCCTTTTGGGCTGAACTGGCCATTGCCCCTTGTTACCGGTCGTCTCGAGCCAGAAGCGGACTCGGTCGGCGCGACTAGGAACTTGGGTGAACGTTTCGGTATACTCGAGTATTACCTTGTAGGTTGGTGGAGCCTGGCCAAAAGCCAGGGACGGGGTGAATGAATGCACGAATGAAACCAAATGCAATGAAATGACAGGAGAACGAACGTATCCTTTTCATGAATGTTACTATCGCTTTCCATTGTAAATGTTTCTGGAATTATTGATACTCCATATTGAAATGACATTATTGAAATGAACGATTGTGAAACTGATTTGATAACTGATTTTACTGGTTACTCGCTGAGCTTCTAGCTCACCCCAAAAATGTTTTTATTCCCCTCCACAGGGCTCAAGGCGAAGAAAGGGCTTGTAGTGTTTAATCCCTGGATTATCTCATGTATGGATTGAATTTGGATTTCCTTTTTGTTGTAATCGTTCATATTGGGATTGTATTGAACGTTTAGAATTGTTTGGTTGTGTAATAGTCTAGTTTTGGACTTCCTCCTGTATAATAGTTGGTATCAAGGATCAGAGTGGCGCAGTGGAAGCGTGGACGCTTCGCTTTTGATATGTAAATGTTGGAATATTTGATTTTTATTTGAGGTTTATTCTTGTAATTCATTTGAGGATTGTAGTGAACGACTGAGTCTCGGCGAGAGCTGGGCAGGCGGCCCGCCGAACCCTCTGGTTCGCCTTAGGGGGAGGTGGGGCTGTGACAGTTGGTATCAGAGCTTAGGCTTCAGATCTCTGTAGTGTATCCTAGGCTTGAAGTTTAGGATGCCGGACTGTGGGTTTGATTTGACTCTTGAGTGATTTTTGCGGGATGTCTTGACTTGATTGGTACAAGAGGGAATGTCGAGGACGACATTCTTTTAAGGAGGGGAGATTGTGACGCCCCGAAAAAAAATGAGTTTGAGAACCCGGAAATTTTCTAATTTTCTAGGGTTTATTTTTTTTTAAACGCCCGCCTTTTCTATATTTTCTTTATTAGAAAATTCCCCAGATAAAGTTTATGAGAAAAAATAGTTTTAAAATGATTTTCTAGTATCGGTTAGTTTTTGAGAAATTAAGGATATAGAAAGGACGTGGGACCCACTAGTGCGAAAAGTTCGGAAAAATTCGGCCAATAAGATTAAGTTCCGGATACTGAGTGAAATTTATCGGGTGTTAAGAGATAAGAAGAGGAGGTGATTTGATTGATGTGAGAGGTGACCAAAGGATAGAAATGCATTTAAAGAGGTGCCAAGTGTCACAATATCATTGGGTGGATTTTATGAAACACTATTCATGTTTTTGACTTTTGACCCATTGGTTAAATATCTTAAAATTTCCACCAAAAATCACCATTTCTTGCTCCTTGGTGGCCGGCCCTCTCTATCAAAGAAGAAAGAAAAACTCTTCCAAGTTTAGCTACCATTTAGTGCCAATCATCCAACTCAAGTGCTTAAACTAGTTTCTACTCCATAAAATTCTTCCATTTGGTGCTAGTGAGTGTTTTGGTGAACTTTCTTTGAGAAGCTAAGGTGTCCTACAACTCTCCCTCTCTTGTTTACTAGGTGAGTGGTATATGAACTTTCCCCTACACTTAATGAAGCTAGAGTTGTGCTTTGTGGAAGCTAAAGTGTTGAATTTTGTGATTTAATTCTTGTTTTTGGATGAAATGGTGAAGTTTACAATTTATTGGTGATTTTTCTGGTTTAATGTGATCATGATGTTGTGGTTATTTATGATGGTTGGTAATGAGGGGTTATGACTCTAGTAGGTGTGTATGATAGGAAATTGCAACCAATTTTGGGTTTGGATTGAAATGTGAAAAGTTAGGGTTTCATAACCCCCTTTTCTGTCCAGTTTTGGATCATATGGTTAGAGGCCGAATTGGCCTTTGTTTAAAACATGAAAGTTGTAGGTATTAATGTTTTTGAGAGGCCTACAAAATTTCAGGGCAATTGGAGTAGTGTAGAATGAGATATGTCGATTTTACTGTTTCTGTTCTGGTTGATCAGAATGTGCGAACTGTGCTTGTAATCATCTGTTTTGACTGGAATTGGTTTGGATTTGGATGTTGGTGTCTTCTGATGAAATGTAGCTTGATGTCTTAGCTATCATATGCCTTTGGAATCAATGCATTTGGACCTGTATAGACTGAGTTGTACTGATTACAGCATTGTGTGATTTGCAAACCTGCAATTACGGTTCTGGTTTGGTATTCTGCATATTTGACCTAGTTGTGCTGGGATTTGGACTGAGTGACCTTCTACATTGTTGTAGCCCTGGTTCTTAGCTTCGAAACGGTGGGTCTTGGACCTCCATCCGATACTCGTAGTACCTTTGGTACCATTACCGCAAAAGGACGTCAAAACTGTTTTCTGGTTTTGAGCAATTGTGGTTGATTGCTATGTGATTGGGTTTGATTGTAGGTTGGAAAATAAAGGAATTAAGGGGAAATGCTGTCCGATTTTTAATAGCGTTGGTTACCTTAAGTTTCAAGTGAAAGGCTTGGACTTAAATGATGGAATTGGCTATATTGGACGAGGATTGTGAGCCGTGGAGGTGAGTGACCTCAAACTATTTCTAAAATTATTTATGAACCGTTTCTTGCATTATTTACTTTTGAACTGTTTCCAAATTTACTTTTGAACCGCTTTCCCGCATTATTTACTTTTGAACTGTTTCCAAATTTAATTTTGGAACTGTTTTCTTACATCTCATGCGTGCTTGCATATCAGTGTCTTGTTATTGTTGATTTTGCTTTCAATGATTGTTAAAACGAGTTTTCTAGGCGAGTGTGTACTTTATCGCACTCGACCTAAATAAATATGAAATTTTCAATGATTAATGATTAAATGCTACTTGCGCATGAATGTTAAGCCTTTTGGGCTGAACTGGCCATTGCCCCTTGTTACCGGTCGTCTCGAGCCAGAAGCGGACTCTGTCGGGCGACTAGGAACTTGGGTGAACGTTTCGGTATACTCGAGTATTACCTTGTAGGTTGGTGGAGCCTGGCCAAAAGCCAGGGACGGGGTGAATGAATGCACGAATGAAACAAAAAATGCAATGAAATGACAGGAGAACGAACGTATCCTTTTCATGAATGTTACTATCGCTTTCCATTGTAAATGTTTCTTGAATTATTGATACTCCATAT